>NW_021395205.1:546925-816210 GCF_001605985.2 Dendrobium catenatum
AAATCACTGCTTTAATCGAGAGCTTTCTTAGGAGCTTCTCTCCTATGATGTAATTAACTATAAGGGCTTGCCTCTATAGGAATTTGAGAACCCCATACTAAAATAAATATTGTTTTATTCGTATAAAATAAAGGAAGAATCTTTGGGAACGTATATATTTTTAAAAAACCTCATTTCTAATTTTGAATAGACTTGCAGAATGTTATTATTATCTTTTCAGATAATATAATATTATACTTGTTATATTCAACTTTAGAAATGATGAATTTTATAAAACTCATTCCGCTTTTGGATATCTTGAAGAATGTTATGTTCGTCTTTTAAGATGATATAATATTCTTCTTGTCATATCTAAATAAAAGAATGAATAAACTTTTTCAAAAACGTATTTCTATCTTTAAACATATTCTATAAAATTTCATGTTCATCTTTTGAGATTATATGTTATTCTTTGAACTATGTTTGATTATAGAAATATCAATTTTCAAAAATCCTATTCTAATATTGAATCCATTGTAGAATATTATGCCGGCCTCTTGAGACTGTACTTTATTCTTAATATAGTATTCGATTACAAAATAAGAGAAAATCAAATCTGCGTGGTGACATAATTTTTCCCACCAAACAGCATAATTAAATCCATAACTTAAAGCATAATAAATAGATCTAATTAGATGAGGCGGCATTCATGCTATGATTAGCTTCGAATTTATGAATTATGAGTTCTGCTTCTTGTAAAAAACGATTACCGCACTTGCTGCAGCGGTATTTTAATTGTTTTTTATGTGATTTGTAGTGGTTATCCATATCTTCGACATCGTCGAGTCTCTTTGGTCTTTTGAATAGTTGATGGCATGTGAGACAAAGAATACCGTCTACGCCTATAAGAAATAATTTGAGCGGCGGCCTCTGAATCTGATGATGTAGACATAGAATTATCTAATGGCCTGGGATTTAAAAAAATAATAATAATTAGCAATTCAAACCCTAAATTAAGATATATGCAAATCATTATATATTTCGATCACTAACCAGCTGAACAAACTAGTGATCACATTTTTGTTCCTATTTCTCTTCCTTCGCTTCGAGGACGGAGGTCCTATGGTAGGTAACAGCTAGCAGGCAAAAGCAAAGCACTTGACCGAAGGGGACCAGCGCTTCTACTCCTCCACCGAGGACGAGCAGTTCGCAACGAGAAGCTGCAAGGGATGTCGTGATTGGTAGGAAGGAAAAGAAAGCACCGTAACCCAAATATCTTTAGACATTGCCTCGCGGTTCTATTTAAATGGTATTAAGCTTACGCGAAAAAAACTTCCAGGTGTCGCGGAGGAGACTGGGCAGTGTTGAACGAGCCCCCTGTGGTGCGAGAGAACAGCGCCAAAACTCTGCATGGATTTCGGCCTCCTCACAGAACAGTAACAAAAGCCGCTTAACGAGTTCGAGCTCGATCGAACAAGTATCTGACAATGGCGGACCTCGCAACGGACTCGACGACGAAGCTCGGAATGGACGACGGAGACGATGAAGCTCGGAGTTCGATTGAGCGCGTGACGACGACGAAGCTCGGAATGGACAACGAAGACGACGACGATGCTCGGAGCTAGATTCTAAACGACGCCGGCCGGACGCTTACGACGTGACGCCGGACTCAATCACCTGACTATGGTCATTCCGACCTCTATCGGTATATAACAGTCTTTCTGATCACTATCGTCCACCAACTATGATCCTTCAAACCTTCATGGGGCTGCCAACTCTTTTTCATATCCAAAGATGTGATAACACATAAAGTTTAGGGGGCATTGTAATTAACCTTACAAAGAAAAACATGAATGTCATAATTATCACCTTTGGATATGAAAAAGAGTTGGCAGCCCCATGAAGGTTTGAAGGATCATAATAGGTGGACGATAGTGATCAGAAAGACTGTTATATAGCGATAGAGGTCGGAATGACCATAGTCAGGTGATTGAGTCCGGCGTCACGTCGTAAGCGTCCAGCCGACGTCGTTTAGAATCTAGCTCCGAGCATCGTCGTCGTCTTCGTTGTCCATTCCGAGCTTCGTCGTCGCCACGCGCTCAATCGAACTCCGAGCTTCGTCATCTCCGTCGTCCATTCCGAGCATCGTCGTCGAGTCCATTGCGAGTTCCGCCATTGTCGGATGCCTGTTCGATCGAGCTCGAACTCGTTGAGCGGCTTTTGTTAGTGTTCTTTGAGTAGGCCGAAATCCATGCAGAGTTTTGGCGCTGTTCTCTCGCACCACAGGGGGCTCGTTCAACACTACCCAGTCTCCTCCGCGCCACCTGGAAGTTTTTTTTCGCGTAAGCTTAATACTATTTAAATAGAACCGCGAGGCAATGTCTAAAGATATTTGGATTACGGTGCTTTCTTTTCCCTCCCACCGATCACGACATCCCTTGCAGCTTCTCGCTGCGAACGGCTCGTCCTCGGTGGAGGAGTAGAAGCGCTGGTCCCCTTCGGTCAAGTGCTTTGCTTTTGCCTGCTAGCTGTTACCTACCGTAGGACCTCCGTCCCCGAAGCGAAGGAAGAGGTGCAGGAACAAAAAGGTGATCACTAGTTTGTTCAGCTGGTTAGTGATCGAAATATATAATGATTTGCATATATCTTAATTTAGGATTTGAATTGCTAATTATTATTATTATTTTAAAATCACAGGCCATTAGATAATTCTATGTCTACATCATCAGATTCAGAGGCCACCGCTCAAATTATTTTTATAGGCCCAGACGGTATTCTTTGTCTCACGTGCCATCAACTATTCAAAAGATCAAAGAGACTCGACGATGTCGAAGATATGGATAACCACTACAAATCATATAAAAAACAATAAAAATACCGTGCAGCAAGTGCGGTAATCATTTTTTACAAGAAGCAGAACTCATAATTCATAAATTTGAAGCTAATCATAGCATGAATGTCGCCTCATCTAATTAGATCTATTTATTATGCTTTAAGTTATGGATTTAAGTGTGCTGTTAATGTCATATATATTGTGCTGCACCAAATTGTAATTGTCAGCATTTCTTAATCTAATTGAACATTCTATTTAGCCATGGGGAATGTCAATGGTCTGCTTGACTTTCATGCCTTTCATTTTCCTTTTTGTTTTTCATTCCTTTTTTGTATTCAGGTTGCACATTGTTATTATATTGTTATCACCAACCCTTAGAACATTGCGCACATGTAAAAGGGTTTAGGGATCTAAAATCAAATAAAAGTAAACCTAATAAAATTGAAGTTACTACAGGGACCTAAAAGAGAAGGGTTCGTATAAACCACTTCAAAGGCCCCTAAAGGTTTTCTAAGTTTAGAATACTTACAGTCACCGGGGACTATGACCCGGTGGTTTTGCCCGTAGCACCTCCACCCGGTTGGATGGAGGTGACTGACGCCGTTAGTCCCTTGTCCTTTTGTTCATTCATCGGGTACCATTCCTCGTAGTTCATGCAAATAAATAAAAGAAAACAGTGATTAAAAAGCACATTTAATAATTAATAATAAAATAATTAAAATTTACTAAAAATAAAGACGTACCTTTCTTCGGGCTTGAACACCAGTTTGCTGACTGTCTTTTGAACTTTTCATTTTTGATAGCATATTATATATCTTTCTAATATTTACCCCGAGGCACAAGAAAAGGGCAAAGGAAGGAGAGAGAGAGAGAAAGAAAATTTTGTTTTTCAACATTTTCACTTTCATTTTCTAGTTAAAACCCAACTAACTCACTCTCTAACACTTACACCTCTCACCTCTCAAAATACTTCAACTTCCAATAACTACATACCTAAAACACCATTCGACACACTTACACCTCACTTTTCATAACAATTTAACCTTTAACAAACATACACTTTAAAACATAATTTCACATATACACATTTTACTTCTCATAATCTAATACTTGCTTTTCGCCTTTCTCACATTTAATCTTTTTAACGTACATCTTCCACTCTCCAAAAATTCAAAATTTACTTTTCAAAACCAACACATTCTTTACCATTCACAATCTACACTCTCCACTACAAATTACCTTTCCACACATACATTCCACTTTCACAATCCATACCTTTCACTTTCACTTTATTTTCTAGAATATACTTGATGTGATGTAGAACGGGATATGGAGGTGCTCCAATTAATTCCAATTTGAATGGGCTTTATTTGGGAATTAATTAAGCAATAAACTTAGTCAAGGTTGGCTAAGAGAGGTGGCTGAAAACTGAAGAAAAAAATTTCCTATGAAACCGCCCAAAATTAAATCACCCAAATTAAGTTTGAATTACATCATGAATGAGATTCAATACTTTCCTAAAATAGCTTTCTAATTTAGGAAATCATTTGAAATTCAAAATTCGAATTTCAAAGGATGAAAATAATTTCCTAAAGGGTGGCCGGCGGTGGAGGAGCTAATGGGGGATGGTGGCCGGCGGCTATGGGGAAAATTTTGTGGAGCTTGGTATGAAGGTTTGGCCGAGGGGTTGAGAGGGGAAGAGGAAGAAATATGAAAACGACGACGGGGAGAGATAAGAAGGAAGAAAATAAAACACGAAAGCTAGAAAATAAGAACCGCGAGCCTCGGTGATGTGATGCAATGGTGGAGTTACACAAGAGTTTAAAAAGAGAATTAAAGTTTAGCTCAACGAATTATTTATTCATGCATCAAAGTTAAGTTGATTACAAGTAATTCGCGATGTTCAACTTGTTAGGCAAGAAACTACAACAAGAAAACTAAACCATTTAAGCATACGCAAAGGAAAACATAAAACGAAGGCTAGTAAATAAAATCCCACAATTAATACAAAGTTGTTCACACCTTGAGACCTTTAATTCTCTCTTCCTACGGAGACTAAGTTGAGCGACGAAAGATTGTCCAGACTAGCATCGAGGTTGCCACTAGGATGGAGGTACCAAGGAACGTCGCCGTGGGAAAGGATCTCGGAGGCGGAGGGGGCACAGTAGCTCGACCTTTGATAATCCAAGTGTAGACGGAGAAGTATTCGTCAATGGAATCTACTAGCGTCGGCAAGATCCGGTCCAAGTATTTTTCGACGGTATCGTCGAAGTCAAATCCGACGTCGAAGAATTGTGATCGGAGGATGTTGACTCTTCCGTTGTTGTCGTATTCAAACCCGAAATTCCACTCGGGTTCTTCCATGCATCCTTGACAGGGGTTGGAGTGGTTGCCGCAAAGAGACCTCGAAAGGGTGGAGGAAGTGGCCGGCGGCTCAGGAAGCCAAGAGGGAGGCTGGCGGTGAGGAGGAGAGAGAGAGGGGGATGTGGTGTGAGAAACTGAAAATTATTTCAGTTTTGGGTGGTTTTGGAGGGAGGAATTTGAACTTTAATTCAATTTCATTAATTCCTTAATGGGGAATTAATGAGGGGAACGAAATACAAGGGAGGCCGGCGGCAAGAGAGAAGAGAGGGTTTGGGTGTGAAAACTGAAAATAATTTTAGTTTTGATTGGGATGGGAGGGAAATCCAAATGAAATCAATTTCAAATTTCAATTGGATTAGGGGAGTTAATGAGAGCCATTAATGGGGCCATAATAGGGGGGGCGGCGGGCTGAGTGAAGGGAGAGGAAATTAGGGAGAGAGGGAGGGGATTTGTATTAAAGGATGATGACTAAGCAATCATTCAATAAATCCAATTTGATTCAAATTTTGAAATTTCAATTCATTCAATCTTTCCAAAAATGAAAACTTTCCAAAAATTGAAGAATTTCAAAATTTGAAATTTCAAATTCACGAGCGGCTACGAGGGAGAGTGGCGGTGGGAGGGTGGACGTGAGGGGAAGCCGGCTGCACCCTGGGCGGACGGTGGGGCTAGGTTGGCCGACGGGTGGTAGGGGGAAAACCAAGGGTTCGGTTGCCAACTAAGGGGTGATGTGAGGGTTTTGGGTGGGGAAGGGAAAGTAAATAAAAACAAGAACAAGGTTTGAGAACTCACTAAGAGATCTCAAGTTTGAAGAACTCACCAAGAGATCCTCATGCACTCACAAAGAGAACACAAACGTAATTTTCATTCAATTCAAAAAATCCTCCTCATACAAGATACAAAGGCCATATAAATAGGCTCCAAACAAAAGAAAAATGCAAAAGTCTAAAATGCCCCTTGGGGCTACAAGAGCAACTACTACCCTCAAGGGTAAAATGGGAAACTACGAAAATAAAAGCATAATATATAAACTGCTGGTACAAGTAAAATCAATAATAAAGACTCTCTATCATGGCCGTCGATCTCCGTGGTCGTCTCTGATAGACGCGCCGAAATCTCCTATCGATGACCTCATCACTCGGACTCTTCCGAAGACTGACGGGTGATCCGTTGCCCTTCTCCAAGGGACTTCAAATCACGAGCCCAGACCCATCCTGCGGCTGGTGACATCTTCGATTCCTTCTCATAGGAATCTCACTCTCATTCTCTCCCAAGAAGAACACAAAAGTGGAAAACACAAAATTTTTCATATCAAATTAACCATCCTTTTACAATAGCTTAAGGCCCTATATATAGGCCATAACATGATAAAATAAAAATTACAAATTTGCCCCTTGGGCCATAATACTCATATAAACTATCCTAGGGGTACAACAGGAAAATACATTAATTAAGAACTAAAATGTAGAAAAATAAATTATAATTGAAGGTTTAAATCATGGCTGTCGATTTGCAACGCCTCCTGTGATAGATGCGCCAAATCTTTGTACCGATGTCCGCATCATTCTCCCCCGGTGGGAGAATACTCGACTCCGTCGAGTTAGCATCACAACTGCCCAGGTACAACTTTGGACGGTTCTTTGGAGACTTAGTTTCATCCACCGAGATGGGTACTAAACCCAATGGGCACTTAAGCTCACCAATTTCCTTAACCATAGTCAAGGGATCGCCTTCCAAACTGTCGCACTTCTTTTGGCCTGTAGGAACTTGTTCACCCTCATCGATGGCTTCACTGGCGATAGGAGCAATATGGAGTTCTATGGCTATCACTTCCAAAGCTTCCTCAACCTTCTCTAATATAGGAGTGTTCGTTGGGTCAAGGGAAACCTTTGCTTCTGTAGGAGTTGCAATTGACTCAACCAATTCTTTCTCTGCACATTTCTCCTTGTCAACCAATTCTTCACGTTCTTCCTTGATTTGCATAGTGAGTGGGAAATAGAAGGCTTCATTGGTCTCCATCCATTTGTCCACTCTCTCTACTCTCTCTTTGTCTCTTAATGCCTTCTTTCTCTCTTTTGATGAAGAGGTTTTTGCATAGAACGGTGGGTCTGTCCTACCTCGCTTTAGGTCATCGAACCGTTTGATTGTCTGACGGTGTTAGTCGGCTAAGTCTGCTTGAGTCTCCTTGAGATGTTGACTAATGGCGCCCAGTTGACTTGCCACCCAGTCTAAAGTCTTTCCAAGTCGATCTGAATCCATGCTCTGATACCAAACTGATGTAGAACGGGATATGGAGGTGCTCCAATTAATTCCAATTTGAATGGGCTTTATTTGGGAATTAATTAAGAAATAAACTTAGTCAAGGTTGGCTAAGAGAGGTGGCTGAAAACTGAAGAAAAAAAATTTCCTATGAGCTGTTACGGGAAGTAAGTAATGGCTTAAGCATTGAAAATTTCGACTGGCAAGAGAAATTAGATGAGATTTACTTTATTTCCTTAAACAGGAATGGGAATTAGGAAGTAATTAAGTAATGTAAGTCAAGGGGATGGGGGCCGGCTGTATACCAAGGGAAAGAGGGTTTTAATGCATTTAATTGAGATTATTCAATTGGGGATGGAGTTTAGAAAAAAAATAATTAAAACCTATTTGGATTTGAAATTCAAATAAAATTCATTTAGTAACTTTCCAAAAAATGAATGATAAATTAGGAAAGAATTCAAATTTCAAATTAGTGGAATTTGAAAATTTGAAAACCGCCCAAAATTAAATCACCCAAATTAAGTTTGAATTACATCATGAATGAGATTCAATACTTTCCTAAAATAGCTTTCTAATTTAGGAAATCATTTGAAATTCAAAATTCGAATTTTAAAGGATGAAAATAATTTCCTAAAGGGTGGCCGGCGGTGGAGGAGCTAATGGGGGAAGGTGGCCGGCGGCCAAGAGGGTGGGATCGGGGGGAAGGTGGCCGGCGGCTATGGGGAAAATTTTGTGGAGCTTGGTATGAAGGTTTGGCCGAGGGGTTGAGAGGGGAAGAGGAAGAAATATGAAAACGAAGACGGGGAGAGATAAGAAGGAAGAAAATAAAACACGAAAGCTAGAAAATAAGAACCGCGAGCCTCGGACTCTTCTGAAGACTGACGGGTGATCCGTTGCCCTTCTCCAAGGGACTTCAAATCACGAGCCTGGACCCATCCTGCGGTTGGTGACATCTTTGATTCCTTCCCATAGGAATCTCACTCTCGTTCTCTCTCAAGAATAACACAAAAGTGGAAAACACAAAATTTTTCATATCAAATTAACCATCCTTTTACAATAGTTTAAGGCCCTATATATAGGCCATAACATGATAAAATAAAAATTACAAAATTGCCTCTTTGGCCATAATACTCATATAAACTATCCTAGGGGTACAACAGGAAAATACATTAATTAAGAACTAAAATGCAGAAAAATAAATCATAATTAAAGGTTTAAATCATGGCTGTCGATTTGCGACGCCTCCTGTGATAGATGCGCCAAATCTTTGTACCGATGTCCGCATCATGATGTGATTCCGAATGCACATATACCCTTTGCCTTTCAAAATAACATACATTTTACCCTTCCAAACTCACATTTTTCAAAGCTCGTACATTTCACATACACGCACTTTTCACTTCAACATTTCACTATTCCACCTATACATTTTCTAACACACACACTTTTCAAAATATCTCATCTTTCAAACATACATATGCACACACTTATCTATTTTTCAAAATCTAACCACTTGCTTTTCACCTTTCCTACACAAAATCTTTCCAACGTACATTTTCACCTTTCATCCTTTCAAGCTCACAATTGAACCTTTCAAAACATACACCTATTAAAACACTTCGCCTTTCGAGGCCTCACAAGTTATTTTCCATCTTCCACAACCATCACTTTTCAATAAACACATTTTTCACTAAAAAAAAAATTAATGCTGCCAACTATTTACATAAGCCTTCATTGCACTAAGCTACAAATATAAAGACAACAATTAATAAAAGATCTCCAAATTCTTCTCTAGCCAATTCAAGATACCCTTCAACAATCATAAAGCAACTTTTACAAAATTTTCATTACTACTTATGACTTCAGCAAACGAAATACAAATTTCCAACACTCATATATTCTCCTTCAAACAATTGCAAAAGGATGCTAAACATCTTTCTACATCTTCTATAAAACTTTCTAATTCCTTCACCAAAAAAATGAGCATGCTATCATGATTTTCTTTCTAATTATGAATAATACCACTCATGTCATTTTTTTAATCTCAAGTAAGAACAAAGCGATCACAAGTTATCCATTCCCAAATTAAACTTATAGGCTTCCTATTTGCAAATATACACAACATGAATGAATGAAACACTTCTTGCAAATTATTTTAAATGTCATGAAATCAGTCTCAGTAACAAAAACTTAACTCAACTATTTGCATAGTCGCAGAGGAGATAATTTAGGCGCCAAACCGACAACAATTGAAAAAAAAAAATTATTGCGAATAGATCCTTTCAAATAACGCTAACAACAAATACAATAAAAAAAAATTGAGAGGAAAATACTTTTCACTTATTAAAAACATTTTTCCCCAAATGTATAAACCCATAAGCTCATCAATCTCAAAAATTCATAAAGAATGGTAATAATTTTCTTTTGTCTAGAATACCACTTTCTCCAACAGAGAGTATCATAGAAATTGTCCACAAACTCAAGAAATAAAATGAGCGATGTGCCCCATTATTTTCATAAGTAGATTTAAACGAATCACTCAAATCTTGAAACTAATCCAATAATTATATAGAGATGATAGAGATATACGTTGAAGGGGAAGAAACCTTTTGAGAAAGAGAAGAAGAACGTGCTCTTATTGTTAATAGAGAAAGGGAAAGTGAAGAAAAAGAAAAAAAAAATGATGGGAAGAATGCACCTATGGACGATGGCTTGTGCAAGAAAGGCTTCAAACGGGATCGGCTAAGGCGTCAAAGACTGGCCAGAGAGAGATGCGGCCGGGGCTTCTTCGTGAACAAAAAGTGGCGACGGGCTGGGGCAGTCTTCAACTAAAGCACGCGAAGAGGAGGAGCGACGGGCTGAGGCTGTTCGCGAACTGCAAGAGCGACGAGGGATTGGGGATTTCGGAACTGCAGAGAGGGAGAGCGAATGGGCTTGGCTTCGTGCGAATGAGAGTGTGAGGGCCGGCTGATTTCGCGAACTGCAGCGAGATAGAGCGAATGGGAGAGGGAGCAGTTCATTTTCGCAAATTAGAGGGAGATCGTGGATCTTGGCTCGAACCGTCCGCCTCTCTCAATTCAAATCAATGGCTAAGATCACTTATGACTTAGGGGCTGTTTGGTTGTCTGAAAAGTAAATGCAGTGTAAAGTAAATGCAGTGTAAAGTAAATGTAATGCATTCTGAATATTTTGAGCATGTTTGGTTCTCTGCAAAATAAACGCAGGATAATTGTTTCCCTTGTTTGATTAGGTATATTCAGAGTAAAGTAAAAGCATTTTTTTAATAATTTATTTTGGCATTAAAATAAGTATATTTATAAAAGCAGTGTATTTAAAATAATTAATATTATTTGGTGTTATAATTTTTTTATTTAATTCAATTTATTTAATTAGATTTAGCATGAATCATAAAAAATAATCATACAAGTGAAAACAAAGTATGTAATAATACTTTATAGATCCCAAGCTACTAAAGGTTAGAGCTCTAAACATAACATCAAAAGATTCATACCATCAGCCAGAATTACGGGAGAAAAATAATTTCAGCAATTCATCTTTGAATATAATAATTCCTACACTTCACATAAAGAACTAGTAAAAGCAGATAAACAACCTGATAGCACTGGTCTTGGGCAAACCCAAGCGTGAGCATGGCCTCCTTGTCCCAGAGAAATATTGCCTGAGATGCACCAAAAAACAAAAAACAGGGTTACTGTTTTGGATACAAGAAAAAACGAGGGGTTGAGGTTTTCTAATTCCCACAAAACAGGCCTCCTAATACACTCGTAATATTTTGGAGTACTTCTTTTTATTCTGCTCAAAATTAATCAAATAACTAAATTTAATAAATGCATGTAATTGTTTTACTTTACCCTCCTAATTCAGGCAACCAAACAGCAAGAATAATCTAAAACAATTATTCTTGATGTAAATTATATCCGAACTTCACATATAATAACCTCTTCAAGTATTGTGGGTGATAGATTGCTATTAGGGATGCAAATGAAGCTGGCCGAGCCCAACCCAACTGAGAAAAGCCGAGCGATCAAGTTTGAGCTTTAGGTCGTTTGTTAAAACGAAGCTTGAACCTGAGCTATAACTACTGAGCAAGAGCCCAAGAATTTTACTGTGTATTTGTAAATACTCAACAAATATTTAATAAATATATAATAAATCAACAAATACTTATAAAATATTCACTAATATTGATAATTGAATATTTATTAATTATTTACTGACTATTTATAAATATACAATAAATAGTCAATTAAGCTATTTCTTTTCAGCTGGACTAACATATTAATGAAAGAAAATATTTGGAGTTGCATATTATTTTAACTATACTATCCTAATTTCATCTTATCATTGACATGAATATAAAGTGGATGTAATTATCTCAAAGAACAATTGATTAAACTCAAATATTTTTTTTGAAATTGACATTGAATAAGTCACACGAGATAATCTTTCTTTAAAACATGAAAACCATGCTTTTTATGCCATAAAATTTTAATCATTCAAATTCAAACATATCGTCAAATTTGAGGCTGCTTTGTCTTCTAGGCTTGGGAGGAGAAAGACGATAAGTTTTTGTTTTTATCTAACTTGGATCTAAAGAGAAAATATGAAACGGTGAAGAGAATGTGTGTTGATACTTTTGATGGTGAGATTTAATTTTTATAAATCAAAATTATTAATTAATATTAGATTAATTATATATTGAAATGATAATATTTTATATTATATCAAAAATAACTAAATCATAAATAACTTATTTATAAAAATCCCTTCTTTCTGAAAAATAAAATTTCTGATTGATTATTACAATAATTGAAAATCATAGAGCATTTAATATCTAACAATCAATTAAATTTTAATTAAAATATTTATTTTTTATTCAAATATGTAAACACAACTTATTTTTCTCTTTTAAAATTTAAAACAGCAAAAATTGAATATCCTTGCTATCCAGAATCTGTTTCCCTGAGTACATTATAAAATTTAGTTATTATGAATAATGATATTGAAATATTCAACTTTAGAAGGTATACATCCCAAATACTTGCTTCTACGTTATTTTAAAAGAAAAACATAATAATTATAAAGACCAACCAAAAATATAGTATCTGTCTATAAACAATTTAAATTGATGAATCGTCACTCACCTAAAAATAACAAGATAAAACAAAATATATTTCAACTCGATTTATACTCATCTTCACTAAAGAGGATAAAGTCATCAATAGCTGAAATTACCAATTATGATTAAAAAACAAAAAATCACCAAAAATGAATAATTACTCTTCTATAAATAATAATTATAATTAACCAACTTATGTAAATTAGATAACTGGAAATTATAGATTGTAAAATTCATTGATGTAGAATAACTTAATATAATAACAATGAAAATCATACCATTGAATTAAAAACCCAGCTACATTGTTCTGCTCAACACTCAGAAATATATCTCATATTAAACTTTTTTTCAACTTTATTATTAACGTTTTAAAAGTAATCTATTAGCATGCAATTAAAAAACCTTAATTAACTTATAAGGAAATCCAACTTAAAAAAAAATATAAGTTTGTTTATTAAACTATAAACTGAATTTAATACCAGAAATACTTCACAAAAATGAATTATAGAAAATCAAACAAAATTAATCAATAAAAGAACAAATAAATTTATCATATACATATAAAATTATTATATACATTAATGAATTATATAAATCATTTATAAAAATTATCTTTATTTAATAATCTTAATATATAGATTAATTAACATATTATATATTATGAAAGTACTTTACTACATAATTATTTAATCTATGACTGCCAATTATATATGCAATACAAATGGGGCATTTAAATACTAGATATACTTAAAGCTTTCGTTTGGAGATATTTTTTCTTGTTTTTAATAAAAACACTTTCTAGTACCAAAATTAAATGTTTGTACTAGAAAGCTACTCTAAAAGCAATAAAAAAAAAACTATCCCAAACGAAACTTTAGACTTCATTTGGGACGGTTTTCTTTCTGCTTCTCAAAGCAGCTTCTTAATACAAAGAAACTACTTTAAGAAGCAATAAGAAAATCATCCCAAACGAAGCTTAGCATCTATCCCTACAGGTATTTTCTCTCATACTTCTAACAAAACAAGCAGAGGCAGAACAAGAAACTAAGATCTATATTATTCAAGCAAACATAACAGTGCTCATGTTCAAGAAGAGACTCATTGGATGAAGCAGCATTCGCATGTGTGATGTTGTAGTTTTAGGTTTCATTTGAGACGGTTTTTTTACTGCTGCTTAAAGCAACTTCTTAGTAAAAAAAATTTAATTTTTATAATAAAATTTTACTTTTAAAAGCGGTAAAAAAGCCATCCCAAACAAAGCCTTAATCTGATGCAATGGATGCTTCCAAAAGTTACAAAATACTCTAAGGACATATCAGAAAATGAATTCAAGAGACTTTACCCTGATGGGGAGAGCTGTTCAAATGATTTACAACATCACTTTTGGGGATTTTAATTTAGATGAAATGCCAGTTATCCAACCGAAATTTTCCTTTTTCTCAACGCTGCTGCCTTTGTTTCAATCGCGGCAAAAGAGCCAGCAAGATCTTTTTCCTCGGTCCCTGCAGGGAATTGTTGTAACCTTTCAAGTCAATAAGAATAAGCTTCAAATATATAAATATAAATATATAAGGAGAGCACAAGAATATAAGAGACAGCGGCTGCAGGGTATGTAGGTGAGCCATGTAGGAGACTCATCTAAACCAAAAGCTAAATAGAATACAATATGAGTTTAAACTAGCAAGCAAAAATACATGCCACAATGAACATTGGCTTAGATGCCACCGCCGCAACCTCTAATACCGCCGTTTGGGACGGCTTTATTATTGTTTCTTAAAACAGCTATCTAGCATAAAATTTTTATTTTTAGTACTAGAAAATTACTTTAAGAAGCATTAAGAAAGTCGTCCCAAATAAAGCCTAAATCTATTATTTTTAATTTTCTCATACATTTATTGTAACATTCTTATTCATGCCGCAATGAACTTTGGCTACCAATAACTTCTTTATTACCTATACTTAATTGCAGTTTTAAAAAATATACCTAAAATCTCCACAATATTCAATTATCACATAGCACTCAACTAAGAAAATTCATCATTTTACTTAAATAGTCTTGTTGGGTAACTTGGGTTTGATGCTTGCCGTCTTATCCTAAATTTGCACAGGTTATTTATATGACTTAAACTTGGAACAATGCTCGAAATTTCGACTTAACTTTAAAATTTATGTCCTCATTCCTCGAATAGGATTTCCAAGAAATTTAAACCTATTACACAAAGATTGCATTACATATTGCAGTAAATCTTCACAGGAAGTCATTATATCACACCCACTAAAGTGAAAGTTTGATTCTTGTCTCTAATTCAGATTAGCAAGTTATTACAGTCAGCTTGGTAAGGATATCATAAAGTTTAAGGGGCATTGTAATTAACCGAACAAAGAATAACATTAATGTCATAGTTATCACATCTTTGGATATGAAAAAGAGTTCAACTAGTTTCATAGAAAATAAAATAATGAGTTCAATAAAGCTAAAGCAACAAGCTAGCAAAAATAAGTTAAGGCCCAAATAAGTTAAAGCCCAAAGGTAGATAGTATTCATAGTAGCAAGCAATTTAGCAAAGGACGGCATCAATAAAACCAAAATAAATTTCTGAAAACCAACTAAAGTAAGAAACAACAACGTACCATGGGTATCCCCAACTCTTTCAGGTCACTGTCTCCCATTTGCCTGAGCGCTGCCATGTCAATCTGCCAACAGCAGCCAAAACCGTAAATCTCAAACAATTAAGCAGATCTTGCAAAGGAAGCTCAAGTCATCATACATAGACATGAAAGACAAGGAAGAATCTAGAAAAAAAATCTGGTATAATAATACAACAACATCAAGCCTTTATTTCACTACGTGAGGTCAGCATGAATTTTTTTCTCCAATGTGTCCTATTAAGATTCAAATTCTCACTTAAACCTAATAAAAAAAATTAATTTAAAAAACCTTCTAACCAAATCCTTATAGATCTATATCAACTTTTCTTAATATAGGTCAAATATAATATATCTACTCTCCTAACCGGATCATCGGAAAGCCAACATTTTATGTGGCCAAACCATCCAAGGCAATTCTCTCTAATTTTATATGCCACTAGATCTACTCCAACATTTTCACGTATATATTCATTTTACATTTTGTCTCTAAATGTAAAGCCACTCATCCACTTGAGCATCCTCAACTTTGCAATACTTAATTTTATAATACTTTTTGGTTGGGTAAAAAAATTACAATGAAATCAATGGATGAAATAGTTTCGCACATTTAAATAGTTGATATTTAACATATGACATAGTGCAGTTAAACATTCGTGATACTTTCAACAGCAACTATTTCAGAAATCACAAAAGAAACTGTACTAACGCGCCATTACATCAGGATAAAGAGCAGAATTAATACGGAACCTTCTAACAGAAGAAAATCAAAATAGGGTGATAGGAAATAGTACAATTGCCGCTCTAAAAATCATGTTTTTTATTTGCAGTCATAGTAAGAAGGAGAAGTACACTTTCCACTACTGCCATGAAAGCCCGTAGTATATGCTAAGGATACCAATCTACTCTATTATAATGGTAACAACTGATTAAAAAGGGGTAATTAAAGGCTGCCGCCTCTCTTGATTGAATTACCTACCATATGTATAGATTTAAGAAGCAAAGTTGAAACCTATGGGATAAATCCCATTTTCACTTTTTTATCATATTTTACTATAAGGAAAATAAATGATCCACCAATATCTGACACGTTTAGGAGAATAGGCAAGCAAAAATATACTAAGCATCGTTCAAACTCTTAAAATGACAAGATGATGTCTTGAATACCACTACGATAGAAAGATACTTTTCACATACATCACGTGCACATCCATTCTCAATAGAACACCAAAACATTATATCTAACTCTTCAATCTGTCTATTGTAAATATATATGTAGGCCACTAACTTTACAAATAGATTCACGTTTGGACGGCCATCCATAGATCCATGCATCTTTGTGATGGAAGCTTTTACACGTTTCTTGCTCTCTTATTCATCTAACTTCCATGAACGATCAAAGGCCATTCATGAATTTCTTTTCATTCTAAAAAATATCTCGTTCTATTCTTATGACTTTGGAACTTCCCCTTAGATTCATATATGAAAGTTTGTATAGCCATGAAAACTTGGTTATAAACATCGTATTTTGAATGATACCCTGCATTTGGAGAGGAATAGATGATTATATTCTTTATATCTTAGTTCGCTCTTTCCATTCATAAATCTTCAAACCCTTAGCAACACTATATCATAATGTATACAAGTACTATATGTTTTCAGTATTGTTTAATCCAACTCCAGAGAGATCTCATGTTATATCTCATTCAAGAGAAGGTTTAACGGCAGAAGCTAGCAAAATTCTCCAAGCCAGTATATGGAAATTTTTATGATGCCTATTGCCTAATCATAAGCGGATCCACTAAAGCCAGAACGACTTGCCTTTTCAAGAGGCAAACCTGCAAGACATTGGTTATACATAAATCTGCATCCAATGCTGATTGTTTTTGCATTATGCACTCTAAATACAGTTTATAATCGGTAATCAAGACTTAGCCTTTTGTCAGTATCTTGAACGAGGGAAACAAAAGAACAAGAAATTGTGCAGATGTTGAGAAAGGTCAAACCAAGCAATGCTAAGCATAATACCATGTATTGGCATAATAACTGGTGAAACACATAGTGAAAATTCAATATTTATCAACATAAGATAATTATGAGCATTTCCAAAACATTACTTGAAATAACGGAAATTAAAGTTTAAGGAAGACGGAATTACCTCCTCCGCCTGGAAGTTGATGGAATATTTTCCTAAGCCCAATGAATGCAGCAAGCCGCCAACAGTAAGCGGCACCTCAGGCTAACATATCAAAACAACACACAAGAGTGAGTTTGAAATTTTATTCAGATGAGAATCAGGAACATCTGTCGATTTTATTTAACCATGCAAAAATAGATAGAAATCAGCCCGAAATGCATAAATGACGACAGTCAATCTTAGAGCTAAAAGACTGCTTCATCCGATCTTAATGCATATGGAGATATGATGATCTGGTAATTTTGATCTATCGCAGTAAACATTAGAATATAAACAAATACCACTTTCCACGCTCAAGTTGCACAAAGGGCCAATGACTAGCAAGAAAAACAAAAACTCTAAATGGCATTACTTTTTTTTGCCCACCCAAAATTCCTCAAGGTAGGAATTTATCATATTGATCAAACCTAAAACCTTGAAAATAATTATAAGACCCTCACTAATTGGACTAGCTGGCACCCACAAAGGCATATAATTGAATTAAAATGCCACGTTAATTGAATCATAGACAACCTCGTGACAACCAAACAGTAATTAATCCTTGGAAATAAAAAGATCAGCCATATCGGGTAAAAGTGTTATCTTTGTATACTAACCTAACTTTTATAAAGCTAAGCTAGTAGTGTGGCAAAACTAAAATGATAATTTGAGAAGCAATTATATTCAAGGAATGGTGAGAGTAGCAAAAGGAAATTGATAATACACTTGTGTTGGAGTATCTTTGTGATGGAAGCTTTTACACGTTTCTTACTCTCTTTCCACTTTCCACTGCAGGGAATTGTTGTAACCAACTATTTGGGGTCAAATTTATAAAACATAAATTTTCATTTATACCTTTCGAGCGTTGCTTGAGATATTAAACATATTCTATGCAAATCCTGTTGAAAAATTCTTATAAATGCTACATTAGATCTAACCCTTCTCCATCAAAATCCTCCAACACTCACTTTCTCTACTAGTCTACTGAGTGCTTTATTTACTTCTTTGTTATATATGTCCAGACCCCCTATTACTTTATCTTCAATGGATGTCACATCAGCCATCTCTATTATCATTCCTTAATTTATCCTTTTCAATTTTTCTCACAAGATTAAAAAAAAAAGAATTCATAAAGTAAATTCCAAATAGTTGGGATAAGTCTAAAGATAATGATGGTGATGGAAATCATTTCTTTGTCAAAAGCGTCATGTTTTCTCTTAGCATCAAATATTTGTCCAACCTAAAAGGCAACCAACATATAGCACAATCTAACAAATAAAAAATATGGATTCACAACAATAACCAGACAAGGGTACCAAGTAATGATTAGATGTGCCAAGACTATTTACCGGTAATGAGTTAGTCTTAAAAATACAATCAATCAATACATACATACATATATATATATATATATATATATATATATATATATAATTCTAAATCTGTGCTATAATATAAATTTGACTGCTTGACTTTAAGCGTTGTGAGGCAACTTTAGCTTTTCATCTATCAAAAGGATGTCATGTACCATGTAATATACCATGCATTTTCAACAATTCATGATATGAAAAAAATAAAAAATAAAATGTGAACTCAATTCAATTATAGGCAGCTGCAAGTAAATGAAAATGCCACTGATTGGAACATGCTGATACTGATGATATAAGTGATGACTGCTTGGGTAAATAAACTCCAGTCATGGATAACAATGTAGAACTTAAAACCAACATACTGTAAACTCACCATATAAGAGCTTTTCTGCACAATGCCAGGAAGAGCACCCAAACTAGATTTTGAAGCATCAACTGGAACCACAGTTTTGTTCATGAAAGTTGCTGGTCTTGAAGTGTCAGGAATTCTTCTTGTTATATAAACTGCTGGCCTTGAGTCATCATAGGGCCTCACAGATGGATTATTTCTCACTTCATCGTAGCTTCTCCGTGGAGACAAATGCCTAGAAGCACCTAATAACCTATCTGGGGATCTGTGCCTTAGTCCATCCACTGTCAAGGAAGGGTAGGAGTTTCTGGATGAATCCAGCCGAAGCAAATCATCAGCACTTCTTGTAGGAGGTATTCCCCTTGAAATGGTTAGGGCCCTTGGTTCAATCATATTTTTTCTTGGCTCATTTCGTAGTGAGATACGAGAGCTTCGAGAAAGCTTTTCACGAAGATCTACACCATTTTGTCCATCAAAATCAACTACACTTCTGGATTGACCTTTGCTTAAGAGTTTGTATCTCAGGTCATCACGACTAAACCTGACATCTATTTTTGTTAAGATAAACACAGCAGAAAATAGTTCTCTTCCTTCCTTTTTTTAGGGTGTGTGCATGTGTGTAGCTCATATAATTCCAATGACAAAAATAGGATACTGGACATGAGCTGCCTTTCATCAGTCATGTGATTGTTACTCGAATCATAATTACTTGTCCGTTGCCTGTAAAACAAGGATTTTATATAAGGAAAATCAGCATGTCAAACAACTTAATATTGTAAAAATTGTGCATCAATCAATCCTTCAAAACATCAGCCAAAATGCTATAAAAATATTAAACATCCGACGACCCGGTTAGAAAAGTTGAGGTATTAGATTTGAATTATGTTATGAAAAGTAGAGGTAGACCTAAAAAGATTTGGTTATAAAATATTAGAAATGATCTTTCTTTATTAGATTTAAATGAGAATTTGACTTTTAACCGAACACAATGGCGAAAAAGGATTCATATAGCCAACCCCACGTAGTGGGACAAAGGCTTGATGTTGTTGTTGTTGTACCCTGGAATCTAGCTTTCTTAAGAGAGTAAGCATTTCTAAAACAACTTATTACAAATATACCACACATAGGAAGCGCAATTACAGAATGTATTATGGCTTCCAAAGTTTAGACTCTTCATAATACATCCGTTTGACCCTTACATCAAAGTACAACAACCTGTTTCCATTATTATGGCTTCAAAAGTTTAGATTCTTCTTAATACATCTGTTTATCCCTTATATCAAAGTACAACAACATGCTTCCATATTCTAATAAAAAAGGCATGTGAATCCCATCAATGTAAGGCTTGTTAAGGAGATTAATATATGCAGTCTTGCCCAACATTTCAAAGGTTGTTTCCATGAAACATACACTGGCCTACATCTTACTATTGAGGCTAACTAAACATTGTACTAGACCCACCCTATAGGTGTCTTTCATGTGATTATTGCTTGAAATAAATTTATTGTATAACAGTTAAAATGTTATATTTATGTTTCCAGCCAAAACTAATCTAACCCATTTATAATTTCTATTTTTGCAGTCTTCTTGCACTTTTTTATTTTTATGGTTAATCAAGAATAACAACAAACCTTATTCAGGTCTATGTAATCATTTTCTGTAGGCCTGAGTTAGAAGTGTCCAAGGACCAGATTCTGTGTCCAAACTGAAGCCTAACACGCATTGCAAGCAACCTTAGCTGGGACATTTAGATGATACACTTAAGTGAAGTAAAGTCATGATAGTTGTCACATTATGGTTTTCCATGCACGGGATCCTTGCAGGCAATTATCTGATGATGATCAAGTTATTGTTGTCATCACATGCACCACAGCTGCCTAGCAAATGCCACAGATGGCAGCTAGAAATCAGCTCATGTAAGAAGTTACAATGCTAACTTAAATTGCTAAATTTCTGTGAAGACAAAATCTCTTCTGTGATCAAATTCCCAAAGAAAAAAAAAAAACCACATTCAAAGGAATGGGCCCAGGTTAGTGTTTTAACTTTAGTGCTTCAAGTGCCGTCAACAAATATGCCTGTATTTTTGGAAACATATTTGAAACTGGGGCAAATAACAGCGGTCATAATGCAACTAAAAAAGGGGGAAATAGAAAAAGATATCACTCATACTCTTGACTTAGCAGTATTAAAAAAACACCACTTAAAATGAGAATCAGTTTCACGCAGAATCCACGAGAAGGTAACACCAGCATGAGAAAATTTTTTTTACTAATTATTATTATTTACAGGTTTTTTATTCTCTCATTCGTCATGGGACTATTTTAGAAGGCTTAAGTTGATAGATCACTTCTCTTCTAGATTATAAAATTAAATGTATGAAAATTTTGAGAGACTCATTTGTAAATTGGACCCTCGCCATATATTAAGCTTCAAAACAATAAACAATCTCTTTCTTTATCTCTAAAATATTTAAAATTAAAATTTAACTTTAACTTTTTGATACTGACAAGAAAGAAAGTTAATTTCAAAGTAATTATTGATATTAATTAAGAAGAGAATACTATAACTAAACAATGGTATGATAGGTATATTAGATTACATATTATATGGATTATTAGACCTACCCCTTCTTAAATACAAAGTTCTTTTCCCTCACACAAATAAAGAAAAAATTCAAAAGAGAGAGAGAATGACACATTCACATTTTGAAATGGAGCTTCTCCCTGCTCATACGTTCCAAAATTTTCAATAAAAAAAATTATCTTTCCTTATGACAAAACATGTAGTGTATAGATATGTATATAAGTGCATTCAAAGGATGAATCCACATACCAGAAATATAAGTAAGATTAAAGGCTAGAAAATAAAAATTTGAAGAATCTGGCTTGCACAGGGCCAGAAGATTAGAAGGATAATCCAACCTTTATAAAGATTTTTTCTGAACATATGATACGTTATATATATATATATATATATAGAGAGAGAGAGAGAGAGAGAGAGAAAGAGAGAAATCTTAAGCTACATGCAGCACCTATTGCCAATAAGAACTCTTCATTTCTAATCTTGCATTTTTATGTAGAAGCTTCTCAATAAAAAGCCGTGAATTTTTATGTAGGAGCTTCTCCATAAAAAGCCGTCTAGCAGATGATACAAACAATGTTAGATAAGTTCTGAAGTGTATAAGATGATCCATGATATACCTCAAACCCAAAAAAACCAAAAAAAATAACAAAAACAAAAAACAAAACGTAAAAACCTTTTTCTATACTGATTTTCATGCAGATGTTGCCCATCCAAATTGCTCCCCAACCTTTCTCTAACAGATCTCTTTCCCTCCAAGTATGGAGCATAGTCAGAGCTGCTAACGTCAGAGGTGGTCCTTGCTCTTTTGACAACCTGCAACTAATTATATGAGAAAACTGAAATATAAAATTAAGCGTAAAAAAATCTTAAAATCAACCCCCAAATTGTAGGGGGCTGTCAAAATGCAATGCTATCCCGAATAGCATGTGCTTTATAAAATATCTTAATAAATCAATAACTGTTGGTAGAATAATAACATTATAAAAAAGTTTCTCATTTTTTTTGTTCTGAAAATGACTAAGCAATTATGTTAGTGTTGACCCGTAACTGTATACAAAAGAAAAAAAATAATAACGTACCTGTTCGGCGCCGAATTCCGCACGTCGCTCACGACTGATGTCGCGTCCCCACATCTCCGCACGATTTAGTGTCGTTAATAGGGAGGGAAGCAAGGCATTCGGTTCTTCTCACTCTCACGCCCGCTCTCTCTCGATCTTGCTCGCTCCGCTCTCTCCCTGCACGGAACGAAAGCTCATATACTCATATCCACCACTCAAATAAGAACAAAGAAAAAGTCTATTATAACACTTAACTAGAATTTAAAAATGTCCCAAAGCATCTGCCTTTGCTAAATTAAGTTAATACCTTGTAAACTACAATATAAGTGGAATACAAGAACTTCCACCTCGTTAAAGATCTAGCAGCACTAAAAATAGACTTCAATGAATAGGCCTCGATCTGATTACAAATTGAGAATATCATACACACATACACCATAGCTCTTATGACAGCACACTTAGCTCAGAGGTGAGTTATTTACCTTATAGGTGTAATGACCATTGGTCCAAATCCAATAGTTGAACCTTATATAAATCTTCCTTTTGTGTGCCATGATTGAAAGTATCTCCTCTAAGCCATTCAAAAAGTCAGAATCATAATCCATAACCAACCCTAAAACCAATGCCAATGACATGAGAAATCTATTGATCATCCCTTGCTCATACCACCAAATATATATATTTGTCAAACACACTAAAGACCAAACTAGAAGGAACAAGAAACTGTCTAGGGATCATAAGAGCATACAAAGCAGCTAATACTAGGAAAGCCAATACATTTTAGAAATATAAAGCAAAAACTCAAAAGCTAGATATACATTAACAAGATAAAATATCATTCCATCATTTTCACTCACAGGATTTTTATGTTGATTTGGAAGTAGTAGAAATCAAGTAGAGATTCCATTGAAAATGACAATCAAAACACAATGCTGCATTTACATCACTATGATTAACACTATTCTAAAACTTTCCACCTTAAAAGTCATAATCTAATCTGTCTATCATTTGAGCCTAAAGTTATGTTAATTTGGGAAAAAAAATCCAATTTCACTAAAATTAAAAAAAATTAAAACAAAATTAAAAAAAAAAAACTCAATCTTAAAGCTGTATTAATTGTTAGATACAATTTTGTACTTACAACTAATGCTTTGATAATCATTTTCTAATATGCTTCCAACCAACCAATCATAATCTCAGTAGCATATATTGACATTTCTAGTTTGGGCCCTATAGCAACATCAATATGGAAAAAGCAAGACAGTATCAATAAAAAGCTGGGGACTATGGCATCATTTGCATTCCTGTGACTTAAGGAAATGAGAACTTTAAAGTTATCTTATCAAAATATTGCAATACTATTCCACTTAAACATCAGAGTAGAATCAATGAGTATATCTTACAATATATACCATGCACACACAAATGGCACATGCATGTGGTAATGTTAACTTCTAGCATCTGCAATTGAAACCACAATCTCAATCGTTAATAGATAATACCTAAACATTACAGGAATATTTGGAGGGTTATGAAGCAATTAGAGTTGGCTTTAGGAACCACATTGTCATTTCATTTTTGTTGTGTTGCACCTATTAATTGTATGCTACTCGAATATTTTAGCATAACTTCTAGTCATGTAACCTTTCATACAACTATTTGCCTTTCTAATCCTTTCATATCAATTTTAATCTCTACATCCTAATGATGCAGACATGCCTAAATCACCCAATCAATTTCCAACAATATTATATCTTCTATAAGTGCTAGTTTGATTAATTCTCTCATATAATCATGTTTAATCCATCCTCCCTAATTTCACATCATGCCCATCTCAACATTTTTATTTTTATCAATTAAGATGTGGCTATCAGCAATTTCTTTATATCTCAAACTCAATAATATAGCACAGTAGGCCTAAATGCAGCTTTATAAAATTTTCCTTTATACTCTCTTATATTATCTCATTTCATAATACTTCTTAAGCACTTCTCCATTTTAATCAAATTGCAAGTTTTGGAAAATATAGTATATTCATTTTCTTCGCATCATAAATAAAAGATATTAACACACGTAATTATCAGTTTACATTGCAATAATATTAATTGTGATTATCAATTTCACACCAAATTAACTATCATAAATCCAGTCTTTTCTTTAAGAATAATGTTTCATATCTTCTAAGAAAATTATCCATTATTCTATCTTAACTTATCTTAACAATGGTCTAGCTTGTTAAAACTACTCAACTAACTCATTTTCAAATAGCATAGACCAAGGCACCTCATTTCAAACATCCTCTATAGCCTCTCCATAGACAATCTACAACAGTACAGACTAAGCTTTGATAATTCATGTAGAGCCTAAGGGTACATATTTCTATATTTTCACGTACATGAATAAGTAAATGTGCATGAACAAGCCCATGGGAATGCAGACACTTATGTGCTCACACACATGCTCTAGCAAAATTAGCCCAAACATTTTTTATGTGGAACCAACATAAATTTCATCTAGTAAGGTAAAACCAAACATTTATTAATGTGACAAAACTAAACCTCAAATGTTGCATCTAGTCCATAAATTTCAAGATAATGTAGACCTTCTGCATGTGTGTGCATGATGATATATTATATGATGCACCTTCTAAATCTATCCCTAATGTTGAGATGCAAGTCAATGAGATCATGATTTAAATTGAATTTGTTTTAGTTTACATTCAAGTTGGCTTATCATTTTATGAAATCAATATCTAGTTTTTATGAAACTTACCTTTGAAGATTCAAATGGTGAATGGTTTGAAACTATGCAATGACATTAATAATGTCAATTGACTATTCACCTCAACACTCAAGTGATTCATTTAACTAATCTACGCACAAAAGTTCTTAACTTGCTCTAGTGTTAACCCAAAAGAAGCTTGAACTTCATTGAGCTTGTTTTGAACTGATCCCTAGCTCAAACATAATTTAAAGTTAAACTCATGTTGAGGATTTCTCAAAAATTAATTCAACTTGGTAAAAAAAATTAAGAATATATATATAGCGTAACATCTAAATATCGACCTAATTGGCACATTATACAAAGGCATTTGCTTCTTGTAATAGGTTTCAATTCAACCCCTCCCTCTAATACCCCTTTGTTTATATGATTTTAGTCAGCTTAGATTTGATTTCAAGTTAACTTAGTATAAGAATCATGTTAAACTTAGAGATTACAAGATTATGGGGCTAATCAATGCATTGTATAGAGGCATGCATCAGTACTTAGTTCAATCCCTCTCTCAAACATCCATTAGCATTTTAACTCTATTCCAGATGGATTTGAGTTCAAATTGGCTTAGCATAAAAATTATTGAGTCAAGTTAAATTCCATATTTAAAGTTCAATTTCAGGATGGCTAAATTCAATTATACTTTTTTATCATACCGACCTAGTTTCATAATTTCATATAAAACAAAAAAAAGAGAGAAATAGGCATGTCTGCCAAGAGAAGGTTGTCTAACTTGGAAATTACAATTTCAAGGGCTCCAATAGATCAATGAGGAATGGATATCCTATGTAAGTCATAGCTCCCATCACTCCTGAGGACAGCTACGTACATCATAACTCCCATGTGCCAACAGAAGGTTCTTAGACGTGGAAGTTATAATTTCAAGGGATTCACGGATTAATAAGCAAAGGATATCCTACAAAAACCATACCTCCCCTACTACCCCAGCAGACAACTACAGGCCCAAATACTCTCAAGTCTCAGCTCTCAAACCAAGAAATAAAACCTAAAACCAAAGTCCATAAGCGAATAAGCTTAGGCATAAAATTTCACAGAAACCAAGATACAATAAAATGTTAACTTGCCCAGACCATTCGGTAGCGATGGACAACATGAACTGGAGACAGAGCTAAGGAAGTGCACCTGACCGCTCCGACCCAGCGTTATGGTGACTTGCTGTCGAGCAGACATCTTCTCTCAGCCTCCTTCCTAACCAGAACCTAACTACAAAAAATAAAGATTGACCATATCAGCCGCAGCCAAAGTGGCACATGAATGCAAACCCTAGAAATAATCAGGAAAGGGGACGAAAAGGTTGACATAGACAAAGACCGATGAAAGTGAATGGGAGATCCAGACTCACCGTATCAAGGAGTGGTGACGGAGGCTCACGAGAAAAAAAAAAATCAGTTTCCAGGACGAACGGCCGGAGCTCCGCCGAAGCACGCTGGCAGCCTGGCAGTTAAAATGAGAAAGGAAAGCCGAATCCGAAATTTTCAAAACTAAAAGGGGCTTACAATTTAGCGGATATGACAGGTCTTTTCTCTCCGATTTTATATCCCTGGCCTGGTTTACCGCTTTCATAAAGGCCGACAATATTCATTCATCTAATGGAGTTTTGTATGATTTCGGAAACTTTAGACCATCGGATTGGTCGCTCAGTTATTGAGTTTTTTTTTAATATTTTTTTATTCACTCCCCACATAAAATTTAAGTTCAGTTTGCAATCATTTTTTATTATTTTTTAAAATAATTTTTTACATTAAAAATTTATTTTAGAAAACAGTAAAAAATTTATCTCAAATGAAGTCTTAATAACCTTTGTTGGCTAGTATATTCGGAGAGTGAGAGAATGTTTCATTCTAGTAATGAATGTATCTTTCATACACAAATAGATAATTAATAGAAAAAAAACACCATAAATTTTTTAACGTGGAAAACCACGTGGCTTTGCCCAGGTGAGAAGACTCCATATACTTAAGTGAGTTATAAAGCTTGACCCGTTCCTTAACTTAGAGAAGATGAAATCACAATGTGTTGGAGAGTTGGTCGAACTTTTTATAAGTATTTAGGAGCTTGTAATGATCGTAGTCAGACAATGGAAGTCAGGAGTCTGGTGGTAATGGCTGGGAGAAGATTCAGCAGGTGTTGGGGCCGGGAGGTATCTGGCGTTAGTCAACGGTCGAGCGGATGTTCAGGGGTGATGCAGGATCGGGTGGTGGTGGAGGCCAAGAAACCATACGGTGGTCCAATCGGCTAACATAAATTTGTCTACGGTGGTGTTTGGGTGGAGCTCTAGGTCCTTAAAGTCTCAAAGCTCTCGCCAATCTCAAGCCAAAAATTCCCCTTCATAAAAGAGAATATGGGCGTATTTATAGATTTTTGTGAATGATATACCCCGTAATTATATGAGGAATAAGGAACAATTCCTTAGCATTGCATCGGGAGGCCCAAATAGATTTCCTGATCTACTCATTTATTCAACATTTAAATGTCTTAATGATGTTATAATTGAGAGATTTTAAGCTCGTTGGATTTTTCTCGTGAAGAAGCTATATTCGACTATAAGTATGCTTTATTTGAATATCATTTGGTCATCCAATTAATATTTTTAAACTTTTAAATGCGCTTTGGTCACTTGATTTGAGTCTTCTTGGGCTCGGATTGGACCAACTTTGACGTTGTTGGGTTAGTCTCTTTGAAGTGTTTAATTTTATTATAAATTTATTGAAATCGGAATTTTGATGGTCATGAACTTAATTTTGGAAGTTGTCAACCTAAATATGCCTCAAAAGTTGTGCTCAATCAAGGAGTTTTTTTGGTGGCGTATCAATTTCAAATATAAGCTCATATAATATACGAGATAATAAAAATATAAATATTATATTATAATTAAAAATAATGATTATTGTTGGCTTTTTTTTTTTTTTTGCAGTAGTAAAATGAGTCTTTTGTATTGTAGTTTTGCGTTAGAATCCAATGTGCAAACAGATAAATGAAAGAGCAAGAGTGACATCAAATTTTTTACATGTAAAAAACATAAAAGGAAAAAAGAATGAGGTCCTGTGCAGTTAAAATGATCCTACTATGTGAACATTAATTATAGAGATTTATATATGACTTAACATAGATATGACATTATTACAAAAGCATGGAGCTATTTATATTTTTTTATAATGACTTATATATGTAAAAAATCCATAACACTTCATTGCATGGCCTGTATTAATTAACTTGAATATAAAAGTGCTTGTTCAATATTTAAATACCTTAATGTTATTGAAATGTATAACACTTAGGCTTGTTGTATTCATCTTGCAAAGATGCTCCACTTGGCTATAAGTATGCTAAATTTGAAGATCATTTGGTTCTCTTAAATATGCTTCAAGCTTTTAATTTAAAATTTTATTGGATGGTTTTGCATGTTTAGGATTTTAACTGAATTGATAAGAATGAAAACACATATGTAAATAAAATTAGGGAAGTTGCATTGATTTCATTAAGACTGACATATATTTGGTATAGCTTACATGAACATGACATGGCAAACATACTATTGTAAGCTTAGTGGTAAGAAATGCATATTAATAATATCATGTTAAAGCGGTCCACATGTTGATTGATATATGATATGTGTTGCTCGTACTATAAATGATAAGATACAATATGTAGTAATTGTAATAAATGTTGGCTAGTATAGATTGATTCAGGTTGGGAGGAACATGATATCTTTTATAGGACTGTGAGAAGACAATCTTTTCTTTAAATTATGGGTCTTTAGTGTAATACCAATGTAAGATACAAGATAGGGAGTTATAAATGGACAAGATACATCAATGGGGTGGAGTAACGATTATTACAATAAGCATCCTGACAATGATACATGAATGCATAAAATATACCATATGGTTAGCCGAATGTCCTAACTTGCATTAAAATGAATTTAATATTATATCCATACATGACATGATTTTATAAGATTATACATAACATGAGCATGCATAAGTTATATAGTACATGAACATGATGTGAAATAATAATGGTGCAAGCAAAGGTGCGAGATACTGATATATGATATAGCTAGGACATATGATATATGATGTGTGATATCACTATGTGCTACATTATATAAATATATGATATACATTATACTAATACATTCCACATATATAACATGACACGACATGCATAGTAATATATATTGATAAATGTTGACATGGTCATCTATAGAAAGAACAATCAAGATGTTAATTTGCATCAATAAATGATTAAAGTGATATAGATATTCACACGATAGTCTTCTTGTAGTACTTTTCATGGTGGAACAGGATAAAGCTGAGTTAATGATTACTAATCCATTATGATTATGATTGTTTATGATTTATATTGGTTATACTGACATGAACTTATTCATATGATTTGATAAGATATATCCTACTAACATCATATGAATGATTACAAGCATATTATTTTTCCTTTCTTGTATTGGATGTACTGATGTGTTATGGTGATCCACTGAGCTTCTACTCATTATATGTTTTTATATGATTTCAGAAGAGGGTAAGTCCCCAGTGGAGTGAGATTGATCAAATTTTTAGTGATAAGTATTTCTTATATGTTTTCCATTTATTTTTATAGTTATGAAAGTATATTAAGATAGAATGATTTAAAATATGTTCATAATATGTTCATTGCTAGTGTATATGATTTTTTATATTATAGAAATGTGTGTATATGTGTGCGCAAGCACGCGTGTGTTTATTAGTGGCTCTAGTAGATAATTAGAAGATTCAAATGAGGCGATTCCTTAAAAACATATATTGGAGCATGGCAAACTTCACCATAACCTTAAATAAGATGGCCTATCTCTATTATAATATTCAACACATGAAAGGGGAAATTATATTTATGCCAATATAGTATTTTATAACTGATAAAATATACTTCAACTAAACTAACATGATACTTCAATATATCAATCTAATACTTATCATATAAAGTTTTAGTAACAAAATTTAACAAATAAATTTGAACACTTTTACAAATACTTAGTTCCTGAATTCTATGTATCTATATTTGGAGAAATAAAGCAAAAGCTGTAAAAGTAACTAATAACAAAAACGGAAATGAAGGTAGTGGTCATGTGCTAGCTGTGGTGCCAATACTATCCAGGCGCATAAGTCATCCTGGCGGCTTATTGTAAGCTAAAGTTGCATCAGTCCTCCCCGGCTTCATCAGAGCTCGACTCTGACGAGCTGATCGAAACAACAGCTTCGTCTGTAGGTCTGTATTGAGAAATATCGGATACGTTGAACGTGGGGGACGTGTGGCTGTCCGGAGGAAGATCAACGCGATAAGCGTTGTCATTGATTTTAGCCACAATGGGTACGGGACCAAGTTTGCGTTTGGCTAACTTAGAGTAGGTTCCGGGCGGAAACCTTTCACGTCGGCGGCGCACCATGACCAAATCGCCCACCTGGAATACCTTTTCCCGACGGTGTGTGTCCGCAGCAGCCTTATAACGCTGATTCGAGTTCACGAGTTGTTGTCGTATTTTTTCCAACATATGAGAATAATCCTCTGTGAAGTGGGTAACGGCCTTGGACGCACTTCTGGGAATTGCAGCAATATCAACGGCGGAGTTTGGAGCTTTGGTATACACTATCTCAAATGGAGCCTTACCGGTGGAGCGGTTGGGCATTGCATTATAGGCAAATTCCGCCCTGGCCAAGATGTCTTCCCATAGCTTGGGCTGTTCTTGCACTAAGCATCTAAGCATATTACCAAGTGTTCGGTTCACTACTTCTGTTTGCCCATCGGATTGAGGATGATAAGCTGAACTGAATCGTAATTCGGTTCCTAATCTCTTCCAAACCTCACGCCAAAAATGGCTCACAAACTTCGCATCCCTATCTGAAGTAATACTTCTCGGTACTCCATGTAAACGAATGACTTCGTTAAAGAAAAGTGTTGCAATGTTCAAGGCATTGGAGGTTTTCTTGCACAGGATGAAATGGCTCATTTTTGAAAATCTGTCAACGACCACAAAAATGGAGTCGTTGTCGCGTCTGGTCCGCGGTAGGCCGAGGATGAAGTCCATGCTTAACTCCTCCCATATGGAATTGGGCACCGAAAGTGGCATATACAGGCCGGTATTTTGAGCTCCGCCTTTATATGTCTGACATACAATGCAACTGTCCACAAACCGAATGGTGTCTCGACGGATCCTCGGCCAGAAGAAACGAGCTTGGATTTGATGAAGTGTATTGTCTCGGCCTAGGTGGGCAGCCAGTCCCCCCCCCCCCCCCCCCCCCCCCCCCCCCCCCCCCCACCCCCACCCACCCCCTCCCCCCCCCGTGTATTTCACGAATCAGATGCTGCCGCCATGAAGAGACCGGGATGCAAAGCAGATTCTGTTTGAATAAAAATCCCTGTGCGATTGCATAGCCTTCAGGCAATTGCTTACCTTGGCATAGCTTCCAGATTGAGCCAAAATCTGCATCCTCATCATATAGGTCCTTGATGTGTTCGAGTCCTAGAACTTCCGCCTTCATCTGTGTGAGCAGTGTCATCCTTCGGTTGAGGGCGTCAGCCACTTTGTTCTCTACCCCAGGTTTGTGCCGGATGGTGAATGTAAATCGCTGCAAAAAGACAAGCCACCGTGCATGCATCCTGTTGATACTCTTTTGAGAGTTGATGTATTGTACTGCCTGATTATCGCTGTAGAGTATGAATTCTTGATGCAATAAGTAGGTTTCCCATTGTTTGAGTGCCCGCACAATAGCGTATAATTCCTGCTCATACGCGGCCCACTTCCGGCGCGCCGGTGATAATTTTTTGCTAAAGAAAGCGACAGGTTTGCCCGATTGTGATAGCACGGCTCCAATGCCAATCGAGGAGGCGTCGGTGTCGACATAAAAGGGCTGATCAAAGTTGGGAAGTGTTAGGACTGGGGCGGTGGTCAGCGCTTCCTTAATGGCGTCAAAGCTCTGTTGTTGCTCACTTCCCCATTGAAATGATTTAAGCTTAAGGCACTCGGTAATAGGTGCCATGATCATGCTGAATTGCCGAATGAACCGCCTGTAAAAATTGGCTAGGCCATGGAAGCTCCGCACGTCGAAGAATGACGTGGGTATAGGCCAGTCACGGATGGCTGAAATCTTCATAGGATCCATCTGAATTCCGGCACCCGAAATGATGAAGCCAAGGAATTTAACTTGTGCCGCAAACAGCTCACATTTTGGTAAGTTAATATATAACTTCTGCTCCCTCAACACCGCAAACAGGGCTTTGAGATGTTGCAAATGATTAAGTTTGTCCAAACTATAAACTAATATATCATCGAAATACACGATGCAGAAACGCCCCAAGAATGGTTTAAGTATTTCGTTCATCATCCTCATGAAGGTCGACCGTGCGTTGCACAACCCGAACGGCATGACCTTCCATTCGAATAAGCCCTGCGGTGTTTTGAATGCCGTCTTCCATTCATCTCCTGGCCGAATACGAATTTGATGGTACCCGCTGCGCAAATCAAGTTTGGAAAAAACTGTAGACCCCGTGAGCTGATCGAGGAGTTCGTCAATGCGGGGCATTGGAAACCTATATTTAGTTGTGATTTTATTAACTGCGCGACTGTCAATACACATCCGCCAGTTACCATCCTTCTTAGGCACCAATAAGGCCGGCACTGCGCAAGGGCTAAGACTTACTTGTATGAGCTGCTTCCTAAGCAAATCATCGATCAACCCCTGTAAAATACCCTGCTCCTTGGGACTGAGTCTATAGTGAGGAAGGTTTGGCAGCACCGCACCTGGCATGAAGTCGATTCTGTGTTGGATGTTCCGTAATGGTGGCAATTCAGCAGGTAAATCTTCGGGTATAAGGTCGCAGTATTCTTTCAGGAGGTCGGAAACTTCAGCTGGAATTTTCTGCAGTGAAGAATTTGAGTTCGGCTCGGTAATGAGGAGTGCAAACATAGGGGCTCTATCTTGCCATTCTCGAACTAAATTGGCTCCCGAAACTAACTGGATAGCAGCCTGTTTGGACAAGTCATTCTCCCGGGACGTGATATTGGGCATACCAGGTAATAGGCGAAGCTTTCGTCCCTTCCAGTCTAGAGAATAAACATTTGCGCGACCGTCATAATGCACCCCCACATCAAATTGCCATGGTCTGCCTAAGATCAAATGGCATACATCCATCTCCAATACATCACATAAAACTTCACATGAATAATGTTTGCCAATTGTAAAAAGTACGCGGCATGAATCCGTGACGAGGATTTCCAACCCTTTCTTGACCCAACTAATTTTGTAGGGGTGTGTCAGTTTAGTAGTTTTCAATTGTAGGCCTTGAACCACCGCTTTAGAGATTATATTCTCAGTGCAACCGCTATCAATGAGCAGATCACATACCTTGCCGCTTATGGTGCATCGAGTCTTAAAGATGGCGTGTCGCTGCGACACATTCGGTTGTCGTGGTGCCAATAATAGCTTCTCCATAACTCCAATAAAAGGCTCCCCCTCGTCGGCTGGAACTTCTTCATCAATAGCCTCCTCATCAGATTCATCTAGACCGGCGTTTTCTTCTGGCTCCGCTACATGGATTTGCTGTCTTTGAGGACACTCGTTAGATTTGTGCCCGGACTGAAAACACCGGAAACACTTTAAAGTGGAGGGTCTGGCATACGGGTTTGTACTGGGGCCACCCTTCTGCTTGGGCACAAGTTTCCCGTCCATAGCCACGTTCGACGACCCAGCTGCCGGGTGTGGCGGCGGGGTATTAGGCGACGTCTTCGGTGTTGCTGGAGAAGGACCTTTGTTAGCTGTAGGAATCGGTTCTTGCCAATGTCGCCGTGAATAAGGGGGTCTGGCTTTCCGGCTCTGTTGCATCTCAATCTTCAAGGCAAGGTTGACCGCTTGTGGCATAGACCATACGGAATTGAGCTCGAGCTGATCCTGGATACTGTCCTTGAGGCCCCCGATGTAACGAGCTACCAATTGATTGGTAGACTCGTTGAGATCATTTCTGGCACTCAATCTGTTAAACTCCTCGGTGTATTCACTCACCGATCTTGCACCCTGGCTGTAATGCTGGTATCTCATATACAATATCTGTTCATAATCTGTGGGGAGGAATTGTGAACGTAGCAATTGCTTCATGCGAGCCCACGATCGAACCTGGCCTCTGCCGTCTCGTCGCCGTGATTGCACGGTTTGCTCCCACCAGGCGCTAGCTCCCCCCCTTCAATCGGCATGCCACGTATTTTACTTGTTTATCCGGATCAATGTCCAAGTAATCAAAAAAAATTTCTACCGCCTTCTCCCAATCAAGGAAGTCTTCAATGTGTAGGTGTCCGTCGAAGAACGGAATGTCCATCTTAACCTTGAATTCACCGGAATGACGTCTGTATAGTGGGTTTCACCGGTTCCTGATAGGATTCACGCCGTATCGGTTATCAACTTCTTCTTCACTGGAATACGAGTGATGTTCGCCTCAGGCAGGGATGATATCCTCCTCTGAATCCGATACACCTTGCGGATTGACGTGTAGCAATCGTCCGTGCTGTTCGGTCTCTCCTCTTCTTCTGGGAAGGGTTCGATGTGCTCTGGCTTCCTCCCGATATTGTTCCTGGTTCATTGGTCTTGCGCGGAGAAGATTGAACTCTCGGCGAAATTCCGCGGCTAGTTTCTGCACTTCAGCCGCGACCTCGTCAATGCGGCGATTGACGATGTCTTGATTTGCCCAAAGCATTTCAAGTGTTCGGGTTCCCTCAACTGCAGGTTCCTTCCCTCTATCAGCCATTCCGCCTCCAGGTTATTGGCTCTGATACCAAACTGATGCTCCCTTTTGCAGGATCGGCAACCTGGAAAAGACAGAAGACAAGAGATTGCAAGAACAAAGCAGGAGTGGGAAGATGAATACCTCGGTATTCTCTGTATTCTCCGTTTCAGGGATCAAAAGTTTCAAAATGAACATCTGTGTTCTCTTTCTATCTTCCTCCTATATGTAATTTCTATGTATCTATATTTGGAGAAATAAAGCAAAAGCTGTAAAAGTAACTAATAACAAAAACGGAAATGAAGGTAGTGGTCATGTGCTAGCTGTGGTGCCAATACTATCCAGGCGCATAAGTCATCCTGGCGGCTTATTGTAAGCTAAAGTTGCATCAGAGATTGATCAGATTTTTAGTGATAAGTATTTCTTATATGTTTTCCATTCATTTTTATAGTTATGAAAGTATATTAAGATAGAATGATTTTAAAGATGTTCATTGCTAGTGTATATGATTTTTTAGATTATAGGAATGTGCGTATATGTATGCGCGCACATACGTGTATTTATTAGTGGCTCTATCTAGTAGATAATTAGAAGATTCAAATGAGGCAATTCCTTAAAAACATATATTGGAGCATAACTTCACCATAACCTTTAATAAGATGGCCTATATCTATTATAATATTCAACACATGAAAGGGGAAATTATATTTAATCCAATATAGTATTTTATAACTGATAAAATATACTTCAACTAAACTAACATGATACCTCAATATATCAATCTAATACTTATCATATAAAGTTTTAGTAAAAAATTTCAACAAATAAATTTGAACACTTTTACAAATACTTAGTTCCTAAATTAGCAAGCTTAAATAGCTTGGTGCTTAATATGTTTATAATCATGAATAATATCATTGAAAACTCATAAACAAATATGTTAAAAAGCTTGATTAACTTATATATAATTGAGTTAAGACTAAATATTATACTATACTTAAAAATGCATTTTAATTCAAATAAACTATACTCAACACCTAAATCAAAATTAAATTACCTACTTTATCTAAAAATAAAAATGAAATTAAATATAATTAAATACCTAATGTAGAAATCTATCAGAGATGCATGCTTCTAAAATTTTCTTATGGAATAGATTAGGCTTTAACATCCAAAGTTACGAGATATTGTAAAAACTTATAAACATCTTTGCCAACATTCTCCTTCATGCATTGTTCATACCATTAAGCATTTAGTCGACATCATTTGGATGTTAAACTTGTATTATTTAAATGGAAATAAAGAGCTTAACTGCACGAGCTTGTAAATAATGTGGGGTTCATACAGATGATTCAATAATGACAGGATAACGTGGACAAATATATATAACTTGATGGGATTTAGGAGAGCATTGTAAAAGCTTGTTAATATTAAGGCTTCGTTTGAAACAACTTTCTTACTGTTTCTTAAAGCAGCTTTCTAGTATAAAAATTTAAATTTTTATACTAGAAAGATGCTTTAAGAAGCAGTAAGAAAGTCGTCACAAATGAAGCATAAATCTTATTTTTAAGCTTGTTATTAAGGGCTTATTTATTTTTTCAAATAAGTTCTTCATTAAATTTTCGATAATCGTAGTATCAAGTATGCTCAAGCTTATTTATATTTTCAAATGAGTTGTTCATTAAATTTTCGATAAAGTATGCTCAAACGAGTTGTTCATGCATTAACTCCCATGGCATTGCACTTTATCTTATATGACGCTTAGTATCCATCTTTCGATGGGTGTATTGCTCTGATAATATTTGTAACAACTCAAACTCTTAACTATCGAGATCTTGTCTGTTTTGGCTTAATGACCTCACGATTTTGTCATATTGGTGTAACTTCTAAGGAGATCACCCATTTTATGATTGCTTCAGGATAAGCACACTTAATTGTGAAGTTTCTTAATGAATTCAACCATTACCTTAAAAGGAGCCTTAATGTTTAAGAGTTTAGCTTCTTTTACTTAAGGGATTTCATAGTAACCCTATGTATTTGTAAACTTCCTATCCTCTTCCTCTTTCTCAAAAAATCTTAACTAAGAATGGAAAAATAAAGGGTTAGCAAAATTTAAATATAGGAATTTTTATTAAATTATATAAAGATAAATAATTTAAGATTATATTTATATTTATAATAAAGAAATTATTTTATTTAAATATAATTTCATATAAATCCTCTTGTATTTGAAATTCAAAGCTTCAAATTTTATGAAAACAAGTCAATAATTAAAATGTCATAGTTAGACCAGGCTGACAAAAATGATTTCAAAGCACACACCTAATTGCTTCATATAAGCCATTTTTATAAAGATTTGTTAATTTTTTAAGAAAGATATGTTAAATAAGAATATCAGGTTTGTCATATTAAAATACCCAAAAGTACATATATAAATATAATACAAAATTGTCTCTAGCATAATGAAGAATGTTTATAAATCAAACATAAGAAAATTAAAAAAAATAAAATAATTAATAGCCCTAAGGCCATTTTGTACAATGTTATCCATGGATTATACATGAATTCTCTCCAAACTAAGATCATAAAAAATTAGTGAATAAAAATTTGCAAAACCAAATATATAAAATCACAATAAAAATCCATAAACATAAAATAAACATTCATGACATATAAAATTAAAATCAAGTCATAGCATGTAGATCTAAATATTATACATATACTAATTACCATTATATTATTATATATCAACATAATTCATGGATCTTATGAGCGATTATTATTTCTTAGCAATCAAAATAACATACATGAACTTCCTTTATTCATGCCATAAGTAATATGATAAGCTAACTATCACATTATAACAAAATGATTAAGGGCCTATTTGATATGTTTATAAAGGAATGATGACTAAAATAGAATGCAATGTATTTGAAATGTTATGAGTTGTTTGGATAAGTGTAAAACGAATGAAGCTGACTATTATTATTATTATTTTAAAAAAACTCAATGATGGTGGTAGCTAGTGGTTGGAGGAGGCGGTGCTGATAGAAGCCAATGATGTCGAGCAACAACTAGTTGTTACTAAGGATGGCTATTATGACCAGCAACCAGTGATAGTTGGAGGGCAGTGTCCAACAATAGGCAATGGATGCTAGCAATGATATAATTTATAATATATTTGAAAATCAGTCAAATTTAACAATTTCCAAATATACAAAATTTGAAAAAGAGAGTGAATGCCAAGTACTTCAAAATTTTACTTTAAACCAAACATTAGTATTTCAAAACCCTTGCATTTACGTCCTTGTTACTTCATGCCAAATAGCTCTTAAGTAAATTACTATAAACAATTAAAGTATATTCCATAACATACTAAGAACAAATAAACCATGCAAAGAAGTATTAAAGAATACACCCCTGATAAGAGAATGTACGTTTATTCTTTGACAAGCAACCCAATGCAACTTTTATCATGCATTTATCTTTTCGCTCCAACACATGGTGCTACACAAACTCTAGACTCAAAATAGTCCAAATCAATAACATATTAAAAAAAATGCATAACAAATATTAAACAATCAAGATAATAAAGTTAAGCATATTCTCTAAAATTAAAGTATTGATATAATTAGTTTATAATGTAGCACTTTAGCTATACACTACTAAGTATATATACACTGATCCATAAGTTAACCATTCATGATTATATGTTTGGTTATAATAAATTGTAATGTTAGGCTATATCATAATCATGAGTTATCGAACTTAAATTAATAGCATAAATACATAAGCTCATCATTAATTTTATAGTTAATAATCTCTTGCATGAATTAATCATAGCCAAATAAGCAATCATTTTTCAATAATATATCAATAATGAATTTACATAATATCAAATAAAAACTCTAAATTTAAATCCGCAAAAACTTATGTAACTGTAATCATCAACAAATTATGAGGACAATAAAAGACACTTACTTTAAATAATATTTTCAATAACATAAATTACATATTCCTTTTCAAATTATCTCAACTCCCAACTGATCATATGCAAGTTAAAAAGATGATATCTTATATTTTAGCAGCTAGTACTGTAAATCTAATTGAAAGTTATAGCTAATTCAAATAAAAACACCTAAGATTGCTTCAAAGGTATATAGAGGAAGAAATATAGGGTTAGGATTTACCTAGTTGCTCCAAGAAAGAGGAGGAAGATGATTTTGGCCTAAGAAAAAGAAAAAGATATAACCGCTTTATTCCATCATCTCCTCCCACCACTTCCTCTTCACTATCCTCATTGAATATACGAAACTAGGGGTGTCAATAATGGACACGACCCGAAAACCCAACTCGAATTCGAGCCGAAAATTTCGAGTTCGTGTTGACCCGAACCCGAACCGGGTCGGGTTCGGGTTAAGGTTTTTGACCCGTTTGCAAATAGGATCGTGTTCGGGTTGACCCAAAAACCCGGTAATGACCCATAATGACCAGCTGCCCGCCCTGACTGGGCTTGACCGAATCTGCCCACGTCGCGCCTGCGAGTCCGCGTGTCACGCATCACTTCGCGAGTCGCGCGTTGCTTCGCATGTCACGTCTACCCGCCGTGCAGCTCCTCGCTTGCCCGTCGCGGAACTACCCGCCTTGCCACTGCCCACCGGGTCCCGCTGCAGCGCAGCCTGTCTGCTTTGTGTCATGCTGTCCACGGCTGCTGGCTGCAGGTGCGCCGGCTGTCGACCCGCAGCTGCCCGTGTTTTAATAGATAACGGGTTGGGTCAGGTTGACCCGAACCTGAAGCGGATCGGGTTCGGGTCAGAAAATCAACTCGTTTGCAAAAAACGGGTCGGGTTCGGGTTGATCTGAATGGTGCCGGGACAGTTCCGAGTTCAACCCGAACCGACCCGTGACCCGAAATTGACACCTCTATATGAAACCACTCAAGCTGAGACCTCCTCTTCCTTGCAAGTTGCTTGCCCTAGAAGTTGATATCGACTACCCCTTGCTATCACAATTTCATGTAATTGTCTTACTCTTGCTCATTGATCTCTCTCTTCTTGTTCGATCGCTCCCAATAACTTGTTTTTTATTGATATCATAAAAATATAGAATTGAGACATAAGATTTGACCAAAACGGTGAGAATGGAGCGGGTTTGATCAATATGATTTGGGACATTTTATAAAAAGGAACGTGCTTTAAATTTAAATTAGCTTAAGGAGCATATTAATAAAAGAATTTAAAAAGAAGCAAATACGGAATTTAATTATTTGATTTTAATAGAAACCGGAACTTCATTATCCTGTTTCTAATTTGGCCGGATTTTAGTTCCCCGATTTCATTAAATTCTTAATTTTTTCTATTGAAATCGGATAATTAAGTTCCATATTTATTTATTTTTCATTAATATGTTCCATAAGTTAATTTAAATTTAAATCACTCACTTTTTATAAAATTTCCTATGATTTGAGATTTTTGACTAACAATATTTTTTGACATCTAAAAATTTGAATGTTATATAAATAAATAATATAATTGCATAGTTAATTAGTTATATATAAATAGGATAATATTGTGAGATCGTCGGCAGGTACTCAGTGATTGGTACACGATAACAGATATCGCTGTTCCTCCTCTCCTCATTGCTCCCTCGCGTCATTCTCCCCAGCGCCGGCTCACCTAAAATCCCTCGCTTTTTCACCGGAGCTGTCGAAATCGCTACAGACTAAGTCGACATCGGCGTCTCTTACGTCACTCTATCCTTCATTTTCCTCTATCACAGGCCTCCTTCTCCTCTCCTGCTCCCTCCGCGATCGAATTCGAAATGATAGATCGGCGAGGCCCTGAGCCTCATTGCAGATCGATGCCATTCCGGAAGGATTCGTGGTGAACATGGGTTTTTTGGAGCTCCACGGCTAGATTTTGCATCACCTTCCTGTCCGTGAGAGAATGCCGGCGCCGGGCTTCTCTTCGAAGCCGGAGAAAAAGGGTGAGTCTGCGGCGAAGCATCAACAGCAGCGGAGAGACCCCTATGAGGTTCTCGGTGTCTCTTGTAACTCCACGGATCAGGAGATCAAGAGCTCCTACCGGCGAATGGCCCTAAAGTAAACCTCCTAAATTTAAACGTCTTGCCTCTTTCTACTGTGATTTACGTGGAGTTTAATTTTTTAAATTTGTGTTTATTTGCACGTCTCCGTATGCGACTATCACGCGAGGTGCACTACTTTTGTTAAGAATCCTGATTATTTGTTTTATATAGTGTGGTATGATAGGTTGATATTTTGAGTTATTTGTAGTTGAAATAAGGAATTGAAAGTGGTTTTGGAGTGACTGGTCTCCTCTTCTTTTGTGCAGCTGATTAAAAATCCTGATTATTTGTTTTTAATTTGTGTTAGGTAGCGTTAAACTATTTTTTCCAACTAGTTTTTGGGGGGTCTACCTGCACAAGCACAAAAAAAACTAGTAGTTAGTGAGATTTGTTGGAATCATTTGTTGAATGCTACTGTGAAATAACAAGATCGATAAATTAGAACGGGAAGTTAGTAGCGATTGCATTAATAGAATCTAAAGAAATAAAATTTATTAGAATGAGTAAATGCATCGAGGCGGGCAAAGCATTCTCCATAAGGGCAATGACGCCCTCATTTATGATTTATGAACCCTACATTCATCATGTGTCATTCGTTGCAGTGATCTGAAGAATGGTCATAGTTTTTCATAAATCAACATATGAGAGGAGAATGTTAGTTCAAAATTTTAAAAAGATGGCATTGAAATAAAAGGAAAAAGATGGTATTATATCTTATAGAAGTGCAATCATGATGCATAAATTCCATAAGGAGAACTGCTAGCCATGTATCAATAATCAAGGGAAGGATGGCATGTATTAATTGGGTTCACTATAAATACTTTCCATTGAAGCAGGAACAGCCAGTAAATTGATTGTGCACAAAGCTATGCTAGAAATTGAAAGTTATAAAATTGGTGGACCAGTTCTTACGCAACAGAGTATGAATAATGGAGCTATTAATGGTCACCAAATAATAATGTAAATGAATTTGAAACATAAAATTGAAAGTATCTTCAACATTGTTCAATTTTATTAAAAATAATGATGCAATGAACATCACATAGAGTTGCAAGATTTCCTAGGTTACGACGCATTTCTACTCTCACGTATGTGATTCCATCAAGTTTGTGCTAAAACTAAGTCCATTATGGAGTCATAGAGCTGTACACCATCCTAAATCATATAAAGGAACATCTATTTTTATCCATGTAAATCTTTTTCAGAGATGTGGGTATAAGTTGGTTACTTTGAGAAATTTCTTAAGATATGATATTGAAGGAAACTTCCAAATAATTGGATAATTATCTGAGTTATCGTGGGGTCAGATATATATCTACTAACAAAACCACTAGGTAAAGTAATTATAGAAAACACATTGCAGAAAGAGTGGAACTTGGCAGTGTTATAATGATGCCTATGCCAATAGGTTTCTTAGTCACTTGACCTCATTGCCTGCCTTTTTGTAGACGATAATACAAAGGTTCCATGAGGGGCTGAGCTATTCATATTTACTTGATTACTTGATAGATTTGAAGAGATTGCCCCTCCGTAGAGTTACAGTGTAGTATACTGACATGACTTACTCCAGCAACATACAGTATTATACTCACATAACATATGTGCATAACTGTCAAGTTAGCAGAGGGCTAAGGTTGTCATGTTGTAATTTCAACAACCTTGAAATTCTTTTGGATTGCACAAATCTTTTAACCAGTGTGAACTTGATAACCTAATCGTCCTCAAACTGTTGATCGCTTTTTTTTTCCTGAAGGAACTTATTATTAAATAATGGAGCTGACCTACAAATGACTGTCAAATAAAATCTAGCTTGATGCTGACGCATAATAGCTATCATATATAGCACTTTGCCTGATATATCAGCAATTTCGCTTGAAATAAGCAAGCTAGCAGCTTCTTGGAATGAACAAATGTTATGAATAATATTGTCTACATATTCGCATATCACATCTCTCTGTCTCTTATATATATATATATAATGTTTTTTTTTTTATAAATTTTTTGATGCATTTCATCACTATTATCATAGTTAGCATAAACATATTAAATGTGCACAAAGTAAAAGCAAATAGCCACATAACCCGCTCATCCCTATTGTATAAGCCAATTAGTTGTAATTAGTTAGAGTTATTTGTTGCAATTTAACTGTAAGGTATCCAAAATGTCTTAGCTGGTTTGCATTCCATGGATTTAAGCAACAGCAGCATTGTTTGCAATGAATGCAAACCTATAGTTTAAATACTACATAGCAATTACTATCTAATTGAGTATAGCTAATTTTTTGCACAAAAAAAAAAAGCAAAACAAGCTCTAGATGTTAATCACTTGATATTTGATCTATTGTTAATTCTCTTAATAAGTAAAATAGATGAATGACGAAAAGAAAGTTTACTTTGTGATGTCACAGCAATAGGAATAAAATTTCTGAATCCTTGGCAGGTTGGATGGATTGAATGCTCGTTAATATCAATTCAAGAAATAAAAAAAATTCTTAGATAATTTTGAAAATTTAAAATCTTATATACTAATATGTTTTATTATATTTTTTCAAAAGAAGAAGATTAACCCGGGAAGATAATTAATGGAATATAACTATTGTTCAGAGAACAATTACGAGTAGAGTAAACACCATAGTGTGAGATCTACTAACCTACCTTTCTTGGTTTACCATGCCTAGTTCATTTTTATGGGAAATATGAACTATATGTTATGTAGAGTGTAAATATTGTTGGATGAAGTCCACTTTTTAAAGACAGTGAAGCATATATTGACAGATTAGAGTGATATGTTTCATATTAAATAGAAGTTAAAGGCATTAGTTGTTAGAATTAGTGAAAGTTTGTTGAGATGTGTAATACACCTTCTGTGAGGACAAATTTTGTCCTTCAGAGATGATATCTCAATGCAAAAGTTTGCTGCAGTTTGCCCTCCTGTATTCAACAACAAATTCTTATTCAACATACACTCATTGGTGAGGATTTCATGTGGAGTTGTGGCTTGTGATTTTATTTATGCTAAATGAGTTTAAATCAACTCATATTGTGACTCAACCCAAAATAGATAGATCAATTTCAATTCAAGTTGAGTTTGCATGTTACTTTTGAGTTTTAGCCATTGTTTTTTTGTCCTAGAAGGGCATGACAGACGAACCATAAAGGGTAAAGAAAAATTGAGAGGTAATGTGGAGGGGTAACAAATGAACATGCAAACCTAAACTCCTCAATAGCTTGTAATATTTGCAACTAAGTGTAACACTTCCCACTAATTAACTTGGGTCTCACAATGCTTTATTTTTCTGAAGAAATTTTACTTATGCAAAATTTTCATTGAAATTTTTTCCATAACTAGAATCTTTACTTTAATATCAACAATTTGTAAAATCCATCTCAACTTTAGTTTTGTTAATTTCTAGCTTGAAAAATTATGTTTGTTGTAGCTTGTGATTTGAAATTGATTCCAACGTGAGTTTAAAGTGACCCACTTGGGACTTAATCTAAAATAGATAGATTAATTTTATTTAAAGTTGAAGTTTGAGTGTTTGCTGAGCAACTTTTGAGTTTTGGCCCTAGAAAGGAAGGACAAACAAGAGCCATAAAGGGTACTGAGAATTGAGAGGTTTGGTGTTGAAGGAATAACAAATCAACATGCTAACTTAAACTCCTCAATATCTTGTCGTTCCTCTACATTTGCTTCAACTAAGTGAAATCACATCCCTCCAATTAATTTGCATTGTGCAATGCTATTTTTTCAAGGAAAAATTGCTTCTGCAAAATTCTCATGGAACTTTTTTCTAATAAATAGCGACCTTACTTTAATGTCAAGTATGTAAAATCCATTTCAACTTTCGGTTTGTTAATTTCTATTTGCTTTATTTTGCTGAACCCACATATTAATCCCCCCACTCTGATGCACAGAATAGGAAGCTTTTCCTAGATGCAAGTTGCCATATTGTAACTTATGAACAAGTACTCTTATGTCAACTCTTCTTTTGTGGTTGAATAATCCCTTAAATGTAAGGATATAACTAATAATCCCAATTTATCTATTACTATTCTCTTAATATATTTTTATTTTTAATAACTACTAATCGATAAGTAATGGGCCCAACTATTTACTAATCATCATTAGGATATATTTTAGCATTAATTAATTTATAATAAATATTTCTTTTAATTATCAGTCTAACTAAGTTACTATTAACAAGTCCTTAATTAAACTATTAATTTATTACTATTTCAAGCATTTACAAATAATTAATTATTCCTTATTTTAATAATTTTTATTAATTTGAAATTATCTCTCTCTCTTTCAATCTCAATGGTGCTCCTCCCTTGACTTCCTCCCACCTATTTCTCTCTCGACATCTCACATGCAAGTTCACAAGAGGAGAAGAGCAATCTATGTGAGGAAGTAACTAGAGTTCACAAGCAAAGTCAATGTATGAGAGGTTGGGAAGACTAGCAAGATGAAGAAAAGGATTTATGGTAGGAAGTAGCCAAATAGTCATGGTGAGAAGGAGAAGAGGAGGCAACACTTTCGATAAATCCTTTAATTCTAACTCTTAATACGATTTATCAAATAAAAAAATTAATACTAAAGAATAGAAGATAAAATTTAGCTGACCGGGAAGATGTATGTACCTCAAAAACTGTTTTTGGCAAGACTTAGCCTAAATTCTGGCTAACATTGCAACCAAACAACTTATTAGTATCACCCAGAGTGTGCAAAGCAGCCTAATTTCGATGGTTTAGTTTCACACATATATATATATATATATATATATCTCGCAAATGAGAGGTCTAAATAGATTATCATGAGAACAGAATCAAATGTATCTTTGATGTGCTGAATTTAGAAGTTTTTGATGTAAAAATTTGGAAGCAAGAACTTGGAAGATGCAAATGTAAAAGATGAAGATCAACAATCATTTTATCATAAAATGCCAGAGTTTTAGTTTTATAATTTTAAAATCATTCATTTCAACGATCTTTTTACTACATTTCCATGCTGAATAATCACTTAAGGCCATCTTATGGTGTACAAATAAGAATGCGTTGCTCTTTTGTGCAGAAAAAAAAAAGTTTGAGCTGATTTTAATTCAAAATTTGTGAAAGTATGCATCAGAAAACTTGCCACATAAATGGGTTTGCTTGAAAAAGATAGCTTATATCCTTACTTCTGTTAGTGTATTGAGTTTGTTAGTGTCTTCTATATAATTAATTTAATAAATTTTTTATTATTTGTGATAAATTATGAGAACAATTTTAGTTCTTATGCAGTAAAAAGATTTAGGATTTTGCCGAGCAATAGGCTATGAAAGTCTCTTCTTTTCAAAATTCTGTGATATTCATTCTCTAAGCCGCAGAGGTTTTTAGTTATAGAGTATGAGCTGAGACAGGAGGGCCGATAAATTTTCACTTTAGATGAAAAAGCGTATCGCTTTTATGCTTATGAACTTGATGTTCATGATCATCATTAGCCTTATTTTAACTATTTTGGTTCAGGTTTATGAATCCTAGTTTTTAATCCATTTTTGGCTTCTTGGTAAGCATTGCATGAGGTATTAAATCTTAACTATGAAAATATTTTTAAAGAGCTCTTATCAATGTCAACTTTGGTTGACTGCTCTTTATTATCTTTTCATGTTAAATTTATTTACCCATATTATAGGTACATTTTATACTTCTTATTTTACTCCTAACCACCTAAGTCTAATTTTTTATTTTCATATCTTTGACAATTACTAATCCCACCACCCTTCCTAAATTTTTCCCACACATCCATATTAACTTTTTTCCTTTTGATCATACTCAACTTGGCTGTTGTTGCCTAGCACTTGGATTCGTACACATAGCCAACCTAATGTCAATTTTATAACATGTGGATTCTCCATGATCTCTCTCTTATCGCATGTTACTTCCTTGACACTTTATATCCCATCTAAACTCTTTTTTTTTTAATGATATATCTAGGATACTGAAATCTATCATATTGATATGTGATTTTTTCTTTCAGTAATATTGATTGATAATTGTTGATATTAAATTACTAAAATTGCATATCATGCATTTAGTCTTCATTTTACAAATACAAAGTCCTTTATCTTTAATTCTTTCTTGCTTATTTCAAGGGAAACTTTGTCAATTAAAATTATATCATCCGCAAAAAGGGCACCCAAAGACACCTCATTGCTAGTATGCATTATATAATTCTTCATAACCAATAAAAAATACATCCTTAATGCTTACCCTTGCATCATCTGTCTTTAGCTTTAATTGGGAAATCTTTGATCAATTTGCAACTGCTTCTAATTTTGTTAAATGCTAATATTTAATAACTTCAACATGCTTTTTTTTTTACTGACCTTGGATTCCTATTCATTATGCTTGATCATTAGCTTTCTCATGATCTGCAAAAATCTTATATACTTTATATAATTTTCAACTAGATATTTCAAGTTCAATTAGAATCATAGATGATCCTTGATGAAACTCGATGGCAGCACTCTAAAATGATATTTGCAGTGGATATCTGGGTATGATAGTATTACCATAGTTATGTCTCAAAGGCAATCTAATTATGGAACACGGAATATACTGGTTAAGAAAACAAATTGATCATGGATGCATGCTATATTTTTTGGCCATTTTCTGTAAATGTTTTATTTATTCTGCAGTTTTTCCTTTTTCATTCCCTAGCTAATTTATGTTAATTTATTACATTTTGCTATTGTTATTCATTTCAGGTACCATCCAGACAAGAATCAGAATGATCCAATAGCAGCCGACATGTTTCAGGAGGTCACATATTCATACAATATCCTATCTGATCCAGATAAAAGGCGACAATATGATACATCAGGTTTTGAGGTTAGCTATCAAAAGCTTTGCGGAAGTCCTTTTAGGTTTTTCATCACTCTTTAGAATCATTCAAATCTCCGTCTTCAAGATAATGCAAGGCGGATACTTAGTTTTGACTAAATCATGCTTTTTTATTTAGTTTTTACTGAATGAACTCGATTTCATTTATATCATCTTTAGCCGGTTAACAATTGCTGCTGAAACAGTGTTAGTGTTTGTTGTCCAGGCCATTGATTCTGAAAGCCAAGAGTTGGAGCTGGACCTTTCAAGTCTAGGGACAGTAAACACCATGTTTGCCGCTCTTTTTAGGTATTCCATGTAATATAATTTGCACCTTTTTATTATATGTAAATTTCAATTAATATTCATACTTCGTTATTGTGAACAGTAAGCTTGGCGTGCCAATTAAGACAACAGTATCAGCTACTGTCTTGGAAGAGGCACTTAATGGCTCTGTGACTGTTCAGTCCCTTCAGTTTGGGAATTCTTTGTGTAGAAAAGTTGGAAACTCTTTCTTTTTTTACTTTGTTTGGCCATTTTAGTGAAATGGCTGGTTAATTGTTTATCATTTTATTGTTCAGGTTGAAAAACAGTGTGCCCATTTCTATTCCGTTGATGTAACTGAAAATGAGTCAAAAATGGGGCTAGTCTGTCGAGTGCATTCAAGAGGAAGGAGCAAATTCAAGGTAGTTATTTTTATTTATTTTTGGTTATTTATATCATGCGAGGACTAAATGTTACAGTTACATTTTTATGAAATGATGCATTAGTTTTAATTCCATGGCATTAATTTAAAGAAGTCTTAAGCACATGGTTAGTAAGAGAGAAACAAAAACCCATTGTCGGACCCTTAATGATACTGACATTGTTGAACAATTGATAAAAAATGGTTGAGTGTATTTCATTTCAACACTTACAAAATTTATACAATCATGGGAAATCATTACAAAAAAAAGAAGAAGAAGAAGATTTTTTTCCACTATGTGGGGTCGACTACCTGAATTCTTTTTCTTCATCTTGTCATGTTAAGAGTTAAATTATCATTTAAATCTAATAAAAAATGTCATTTATAATATTTTCTAACCAAGTTTTTTAGGTCTAGCTCTACCTTTCTTAACATAGGCAAAAGGGAAGTAAAAGGGCAATAAAAATTTAATCTTTATTAAATAATTAAATATTTGTTGCGCTTTTACAAAAGGACAACAAAAGGGCAGTAAAACACATTCATAATTGAATGTTATCTTCCCTTTTACCGCCCTTTTGCAAAAGCACAACAAAAGGGCAACAAAAGTGCAACAAATTCGGACAATTCTTTTCGTTCGGTGTCCGCACAGAATAATTTTTCCTAAACAACAAATTCTCCAACACTAACTCAACTCAAACAACAAACTCTCTTACAATAACTCAACTCAAAAAACAATCTCTCAAACTCAGAACAATACAAATAACACTCAACTCAAACACTACTCTCCAACTTATAAACTCTCAACTCAACACACAACTCAACAAAAACAAACTTACCACGCACTCTGCAAGTTCTCAAAGTCTCTCCTGTTCGAGCTTCTGCAATAAACAAATGAAGTTCATTAAACATTGAAATAATCTAATATTCAAATAAATGCTAAAACATAAAATGCTACAATAAACTACTATTACACTGGTGCAGGAAAAGTAAACTATTAGCATTGAAAAGAAGCTACCAAACAACAAGAAATGAAAACTATTGTAGTAAAAAGCACTAGTGTCACAACGACAACTGGTCAAACTAGTAAGCATAACTGCTAGTAAACAATCAACTAAAAATCACGGTCTGATGTCAAACAACTATTGCCCACAAACAAAGAAACAAACAATCAAATTCAAACAATTGAGCATTTTAGTCTAAATGATTAAGTTGTAAGACCCGTTTTCGGGCAACTTCTAAGTGAAGTCGGAAGACCCACATTTTAGAAAAATTATTAAATAAATTGCATTGATCCTAAACCCCAAACAATCCAATTCAAACAAATGAGCATCTTAGGCTAAAAGATTAAGTTCTAAGACCTACTTTCAGACAACTTTCTAAGGGAAACATAAGACATACCCCATATCTAAACAAAATCCCTGGGTAGCCTTGTTGTGTAGAGTTAGGTTGTAAGACCCATCTTTGTGTAACTCATAAATAGAGTTATAAGCCTTATTCCAAATTAAACCTACGAGCTACTTTCTATGATAGCGGTAAGTCCCGACCTAAATTCAAACACATGGGCTACTTCCAACAGAAGCTGTAAGACCCGCTTCAATTCAAATTTCTATGGAACTTCTAAACGAAGTTATAAATCTCAAACCAAATCAATTTATGGATATTCTAATAGATATAAACCCCAATATCCCCAATAAATTATAATATATATTTAATCACCTTAGTTTTCTCGGAATCTCTGAGAGGAGGCAACCCATGATTACTAATCAGATTCTATGGATACTACGATCAATGATTGTTAGTGTTAGTAGATTGAAACCTATGGTATACTCAGGATGATGGAACCATAAGATCTTGATCGGGTTTACCTCCATTTTCTCCACAATTGAGACTAAAACATCTAAAAATTATTCATCCTTAACCGAGAGTTCTCTCTTTCATGTTAAGAGGGGTAATTAACTATGAGTACTTGTGTTAATGGGAAGTAAGGACCCCATATCTAATTAAACATTGATACTACCTTCATGAGAAATCTGGTTAATTAAAATCTAACTTAAGAGAAATGGAATCCTACGGCTCCAAAGAGGGATTCATGTATTCGTGCCGTTTTTCTTGAGCCAACGTTTACTCTTAAAGACAGGATACAAAAAGAGCATATACGTGAAAAGGTTGGAGTTGCTCAGTGGAAGAAAAGATTATAGAGTCTCCTTAGATGGTTTGGTCACATAAAACGTTGGCCTTTCGATGTTCTGGTTAGGAAAGAAGATGTATTATTTGACTTATATTAAGAAAGATAGAGGTAGACCTAAAAAGACTTATTTAGAAAATATTAGATCTGACCTTTCTTAATTAGATTTAGATAAGAATTTGACCCTTAACTGACATAATGGAGAAAAATTATTCATGTAGCTGACCCCACATAGTGGGAAAAATGCTTGTTGTTGTTATTGGATGTGACTTTTAATCTCTAGACCAAAGTAATTTTTTTATGTTGAAAAAGATGAAAAAGATGGCACTCATATCACTTTTGGCTTTTAGTAAAAAATTCATGACACATGGGTTAAAACATGGATAAATGATATAAATCATCAAGCTCTAGAGATATTAGGTATAAAAGATGGTTCCTAGATGTCTTTTTTAAATTTTTATTAAATTTTTATTTTTTTATTTTTTGGTCCCTTAATATCTTATGAATGAGAGAACAAGAAATTAGGGTTCTTGTGTTTTTGTTTTGTTAGTTCACAAACATCACAATGAATCCTTTGATATTGATTTATTTTAAAAGAAACATGGTTTTGAGAATAATAAAGGATGAGTGGCTGATATATAGGTGTTGAAGCCAGAATTTTTTTTGCTATTAGATTTAAGGGTTTATAATAGATAATATAAGGTAATATTGAAGGTTTTATAAAGTTTATCGATCAATGGATTTCACAAAGTGGTGAATACCACCCCTTTCTTTAGCAAGACCAATTATCCTTCTTGTGGCCTATTCCTGAAAGGTATATTATGACTAATAAAATACATCACTATTCTTGGGATCTTTAGTCAATTTTTGAATGAAAAGGAGGTTAAGTAAATTAAGTATATGGATGATATTTCAAATTGTGAGGGAATTTGTAAGAACATCTCTCTAACTGGTCATGGTTGTCGAGTATCCATTAGAATTGGTTATTGCTTGTTGTTAGGGCAAGGAGTAGATGAAATAATTTTGTTAGAGAAGTTGGTCATATGATATGTTGTTCTTGAATCAATGATTTATGGGCTAGAAATGCTTATTTCTAAAACTTTAAAAATGTGAGAAGAGGAGGTAATATATGAGAATGCTAGAGTCCTGCTAGTACTTTTTTTGGGTGGCCCTAACATGCTTTTTTGAATTTATGTGCCTTGTAAATGTCTTAATTTTTTTCTTCCTTCAAGGAAACTGTGAACCAATGGTGGTCATTTTAGATAGTTCTTTCCCTTCAATCGATATGTTCAATGAATGCTTTGTAAATTTCCCATTGGGTCTAGATTACATCTCTCAATTCCATAAAGAACTCAAGACCAATGCTATGCGGATGTTGCTAATGTTTTCCATGGAGAGGAACATCATGACACTGTTCATAGGAAAAAAACATAGAAGAAAAGAAATGCGGCAATGCAATAATGATTATTGTAATAATGGGAATAATTTGCAGTAGTGCAATGATGAAGGCTGTAACAATGAGAAATATTTGCTGCAATGTAATAATGAATGCTAGATTTATAGAAAAATAGGATAAAAGAGAGTATAATAATGAAGGTCTTAGGATTGTGGTAATACATGGATGAAGGCTAAAGTTATAGAAATACATGGAAGAGAAAAATGTTGGGGCTCTAATACCATGACAAGAATTTGAGATAGTACATTGAGTGTATTTCATTTCAACACGTATAGAATTTAGATAATCTTAAGAAACCATCTAATTGGAAAAAATGAATCAAGAAAAATAATTAAATATAAAATAATTATAATAGTCAACAGATTGATGAATATGTAGTAGGAATCCTACGTATTGATGAGATGGTAGCCGAAGAGGAAGTATAGAGGGCGGAAACCTTGGTGAGTGTGAATCTCAAGTGGTGAAAATTATGTAAGAATTTCACATTACTCGAGAAACAAGGAGAAAATTCAAGTTAGTTGGTATTTCCTGGTTATTTTTATCTTGCAAAGACTAAATTTGTAGTTACATTTAGGAAATGACTCATTAGATTCAATTCCATAACATTAATTTAATGATGTCCTTGGCATATGGTTAATGAAAATGAAAAAAAAAACTATTCCTAGAACCTTAACGAAACCAATCCGGTTCAACAATTGCATGATGGCACTTTCTTTAATCAAAGCTTAAATATTTCAGTGGATAGACCCATATTCAGGCTAGGTTGTGCAACTGGCTTTCTTTTTTTTTTTTGTTTTTGTTTTTTTTGTGCATCTAGCTTTCTTGATTCTTAAACAAAGCCATGAAGAACATCACACAAGCATGTTTGATTTGATGGCACTGGAATATTCATTGACCACATATGTGTTGGAATGAAAAGGCTATTTAGAACTAGAGAAGGCTCAAGAGAACAAAGAATATGAAAGAGGCTAGTAAGGCTAGGAAGAAGATGAGAGAAGATGAAAGGGGCTGCTAATTTTATTTCTTACTTTGTTTGATACAAATTCAAAGATACCTCAACTATTTCTACTAGTAGTATCCCATTAGGATTATGACAACATATTTTAATTCCCCTTGAAAACTCTTCTATTTTCTATCATAATTAGACGTTAAATGCTATTCTAGACTTTTCTATGAATTACTCTATAATAGGTTTCTAGCATCTTCCACAAAAGATTATTCTAGAATATGTGCTTCATTTAGATAACAAAAATCCAAATAACAATGGGCCAAAATTAAATTTAACTTCCAACAATATGACTATTAGTGGGAATTAAGGTACCATGCTAATGTTGCTGCACGATAATTTGAATGAATTCTTAGATGGGTTGCAATAGAAATGTAAGGAATGATCTACCATTCAGTCTGAATTTGCTAACAAGGTTTTCAGTTTTCGGGAGGCAAACTTATTGATAATTTGAAGCTTTTAAGGAATAAACTATAGCCTAGATCGCTTGGAGACAGTGCATTAACAAACTAGCTTTCCTGCAAATATATAAGGAATATCTGAAAACGTCCATTACTTGATAGAAATAGAAATTCACAAACAAAATTTGAAAGGATCAAAATCTTTCCTAAGTTACCATGCCAAGCATTTGTTTGTGGGATTTTTTGATTCAGTTATTTGGTTTACTTGCTGCCAGAGTGAATTCTCCACGCTCAGACTAAGGGTTTGAAAACCATTGAATTGATAATATATCTTAAAACGTTATCCATACATCAAACATCCACTATGAGGGAGAGGAAATACTTTGATTCAAAGATAGCTTATTCGAGGAGGCCTACCCTCAAAATTGATCCAGGACATTTAAAATTGGCACGAAGTATGAACCTGCATGAGCTTCCGTGGTTTTTCCTTCCAACAAATAAGCCTTTTGTTGTCCTAGATTCAAGATCTTGAGATTCGGCCGATGTTTTGACATGCATCTCAGATAATTCATGACATTTGAATTTGCATGTAATGTAAGAGTCCACTTTGATTCTTTTGCTTCATAGGTCGCTCAACCTTTTATTTATTGTTTAAACTAGATATGGTTAGTTCTACACCTGGGGATATAAACATTTTCTAAAGAATTAGCATCTTGTTCTCATATCAATTTAGTCTGGTTTATGTCTCATATTTGATGTTTCATCATATTCATGCATATTTGGTTTCTCTGTAAAAATGCTTGCATGCCATGGATGAGTTTGACGTGGATCTCAACAGTGGTGGATTGCTTATGCTTTGATTTTTTTTTTTTTTTGGTGGTACCTGAAAAAATATAGGCATTGATGCAAGCTTGTGCGATTACATGTGTTCTGCTTTCTTCACACAACCTTGTGCTAGCATATGTGAATCTCAAGTCTGCATGTATGGTTGTATAGCTGAATGGGTGGTGTCTGACTATGGCATTAGCACTAACCTTATCGTGCTTCTTAGGCTGTTGGTCAGGCAAGATATCTTGGAGTGGCTGCTATATATCCGTCTGTATTACATCTGGTTCTAATGTGAACTAAAGCTAGAATAATGTGATATGTAAATAATGATTGTACAAATGATTGTGTTTCTTGCATACACATTGAGTAACAATACTTTGAAATAGTGAATCAGATTGGTGAGTTCGACTAGTGGTTCTGGTTGAACAAATTGGAAACAACCTCCTATTAGGTCATGTCAGTTTCTAGAGTAGAAAAATCGTAAATGTTGGTCATGGAGAAAGTGTTTATAATTTTTTTTTTTAAATTTTCTGAAAAAAAATTACTTTATAACTAGAAAGACCTTACTTTTCACTTCCAACCACTTCCTTCAGGTGGGTATTATAACATTCATAGTTAACTTTATTATCATAATTTGTCTTATCCCAAAAATTTGGGATTGTGAATCCTAAGCATCCATTTGGTAATGCTTTTTGTTGCGTGTTTTTCTTTTTTGAACAGTATAAGCAATTTTTAGGTGTTTGTTTTAGTTGCTGTGAGAAAAAGTTAACCCGTATGAAAATGAAAGAGCAGCTTTCTTAGAATGGTGGCTTAGATGGCTTCCTTGAAAAAGTGATTTAATGAATTTTAATTATTCTCTTTTATAAATTAATTATTTTAATTAATTGTATATTAATTAAGATTAGTTTATCCATTTTAATAGTATAAAAATAGTAATAATATTTATTTCAATAATTCAATGACTCATATCAATGCCATGACATCTTTTTTATTGAACAATTGTAGCTCTTACAATATTTTAGATAATAGTCTTACCAAATAGTTGCCACTCATCAATACAAATTACAACACAACAATGCCAAAATGTACCTAATTCTAAAGTTTTTTCCATTGGTTGCTTAATGAGATGTTAAAATTATTTAGTGCAAAATTTACATAATTTTTATCCATATTTTGTTTGGCCTATTTATCATTTCTAATCTTTCAACATTAATTTTATCTAGTCATCTTATGATTATAATTTCTACCTTTATTATACCCGCTAAACCTCCTACATCTATTTTGAACTATCTTATCTTCAATTGATACTAATTTCATAATCCCTTTAAAATAATCATTCTTCAATTAAAATTTCCTTTTTTTGTCACAAATCAACCTAAATTTCTCATTTGTCATGCCTAACTTTGTCATTTGTGACTTTTTTTGCTATTGAACTTTTGGATCCATACAACTCAGAGGCCTGATGGCACTTTTTTAAACTCTCTTTTCCTTTTTAGATTTCCCATATATTTTCTTGTTACATAATACTTTGTCCTTTTTATTCCAAACAATTTCTCTAACTTATAACTTTTGCTTTCTTAATAGTTGTCTCGCCAATTAAAATTAGGCTGTCTACAAAAATGCATACACTAAGGGCCATCATTCTGAATAGACTATGTGAACATTTTCATAGCAAATACAAAATAATATGGACTTAGTGATAATCTTTTCTATAATACTAAGTAATTAGGAACTCTTTGATCCCAACCAGTACTAATACTAGTGAATTCTCCATTTAGTGTTGTGAATGAGCCAAGCACAATGCAAAACCCAAAGGTGTTTTTTTGCTTTGAAGTGTAAAGCCCGCTTCAGCTAATTGAAGCGTATATATAACAACAATTGGACTCCCTAAAGTTGAATACCGAGAAAACATTACAAGGTATTAAATCACTTAACAATCTTAATAGCAATTTTTTTAGAATATTTATGACGTAATCAAAATAAATAGCCATACATGATAATATGCATGTTATCATCTTTTGTATGCATAGAAACAAGATCAAATGTTTTCCAAATCAATTTCGTGAAGAACACAGAAAAACAAATGTAGGTTAGATTTACCTTGCTTCAAGCTAAAATGGTAGAAGAATAGAAGAAAGAAGAAAAGAACTCTATATATTTTCCTTTCTCCTCAAGTTGACCCACTTTTTCTCGTTTGTGGTTGACTTAGCCCATCCACATGTGTCTTCTGGCACTCGTTTAAGCTCTCTTGTTTTCTCAGTTCCATGGTTACTTTTACTTTCCAATTTCTTTGTCCCTCTCTTGCTTTTGCTCTCCCCCTCCGTCCCCATTTTTCTTATTAGTAGAACTAGCTAGTCGGTTCAGTTTTTTTTTTAAATCAACACTAGTCGTTTTTTTTTTTAATTAGCTTTTACAATTTGGCGGCTCAACTTTTGAAAATAATGAAGTACTCTTCTTATTTTTCTGACATATGTATTCATTTTTGTAAAGATCATATACTACTACAAAATCAACTATAACTTAATCCATCATAATTATTCATCCTATTCCATGTCCTATATTAGTCTTCTTATAACTTATCCTTTTAGAATTTATGTGTTTATTAATATCAACCGTATTAATTTTTTGCTCTTTTTTGGTACATGTAGTCTTAGTTCATTCATCTCAAATTATTTTTCTATGTTTTGGTATATAACTTAAGAAGCATAAACACTAATCACATTTATCATATCACCAACTATTTATTTATTAAAATTATAATCACGTTTTTTATTTTAATTTTAACAACTTATAATAACTTATAACGTTCACCTTTATCCTTGGATTTTTCTTCTTACATTTAGTTTCTTGCAAACAAGCAATATTTATTATTCTTTTAATTATGCTCACAAATTCTAGTCATCTCATTCAAAATCCCCATGTTTCATTATAGAATTTTTTTTATCAAAGATTTATCGATAGTTTATAAGTTATTTTACTTTTGATTGTCTTTGAAAAGATGGATTGCTTGAAGCTAGCATGAATTGATTATAGAGCTATGTTCCATGAAGATATTAGAACCCATCATTCTTAAAAGAGTCAATAGATAAAGACCTTGTTGGATGCTTTTATTTGATATATTGCTTTGAGAAAAGCTAAATCAACCGACATATATATGATTTCGATTCCACAACTTTTAAAGTGCCTCCCAAAAACCGCGTTTGACTCTTCGCTAAAAATCCAAAAATTTGATGTCAATGCCCAATTTAGTTGAGCAGTGGCTTTCTGATCTACCATTTTATGTACTAAAAAGACTAAAATTTTCCTGTGACTTCATTTTAATTATATAGGTGTTTATACATTTAGCTGTGTCTTGCCACAAAGGCCTATTGCTGATAGCCATACCATGTAAACCTGATAGATCCTTCGTGTTCTTTGGAGATGTTGATGGTTTCGATTGCAATTGGAGATATGCCTTATGCTAGTGGCTTCTTGCTATATATTGCATCATATTCGATGCATGAATATATTTTATAATAGATTGCGCTATGAGTTTTTAAGTTTTAGTTCTATAATTTTTATTTTGTACAAGTTTCTAATGGTTCGGAGAAATTTATTTATGCAAAATTCATTAAAAATTATATAGGTAGAATAAACTTTTGAATTAAAACAACTCAACCATAGGTCTAACAAATATAAGTCAATACCTTTTCACCATAGTTTTCCAACAGCTTTTCATCTAAATTTTTAAGTAGTAACAATCATACCAAATGAAGCCGGTAATGATCAGAAGGCATCTATGCTTAAAAGAAAAGAAAATTTTGAAGTGAAAAAAAAAAAAGATTTTTAGTGGGTAAGAATGCAGAACTTTAAGAAGTTCCTCTTTGGAGGAGCATGTTCAAGTACCTTGATAATAAAATATCGAGATGACAAGAAAAATTAGCCAAGTAAAAAAGTTTGAGATTATTTTATCAGTGGATATGATATTTATTTATAAATCATGAAGAATATCTCAAGTTAAAGTCTTACGTGGTTTAGAAATTTTTAGTCTTGTCATGAAGCTTGACTTATTTGAAAAAGAAGAATCATTGCAAAATATGTTGTACATCTGGAAGATGGGAGGCACAAATTAAGAGGTTGAATGTAACAAATATTAAAATATTCAGGATAACGGTTTAAATACTATTTTCTCAAGGCTGGATGTTAGGTTTCTCCATGTTGGGAACAATGGAAGAGAGCAAGTAAAAGAAAGAAGCTGTCATGAATTTTTATTAATTTTACAAAATATCATTAAATTTACTTCAGCATGGGTAGTTTTGATTATAAACCATTATCCTGATACTATTTGCTCTTTAATGCTATTTGATTATATTTAATTATTTCATTTTTAGTCTTGAGTGGTTTTGATCAATTGTCTAAAAATTGATGTTTATGTTTTATTTAATTTTTTAATTGCTTCATTTCATGAAGTCTTTACAAAATCCTATAAGATTTAGGCATTCTTCTTTTTTAAGCACTTTGAGGAGTGTAATCTGATGCCATCAATTGCTACTGTTTGGAGTGATTCAATAAACCCTTTTCCAAAGCCTACATCAAAACCTTTGCTTTCCCTGCATCTCACATCATCTAAGTTGGCGTAAAAGGATGATTATTTAACAACTCACTTGGTTCCCCATATACGTTGCCCTAATACTAGCATGTTCACACAGCTCCACTATGATTTAGAAGATGCTTAGCACCAAATTCTTAGTATGACAAAGAAGCACAAATCAAACATTATTAAAAAGCAAAAAAAAAATGTCATTGTTTATTTGCAGTGACAGTCAACGTAAAATTTGTCTAATAATCATGATATGAATCTTGTAATACATTGTGTTAATATTATTTATTCACAATAAAAGTTAAACCGTCCCCTCTTGGATGGCTAGGGTTGTTGTGACCTTGATTTGGGTGGAAATTCGATTAGGTGAATCAAATGGAAGATGGTGGGAAGTTCTGATATTTGATGCATTCGTACCTTGGATGGCAATGCTCCTGGGTTTATTTAGGTTGTTAAAAGGTTTTTGATTGGTGAAATATGACTGAATCACTTGGGTTGGTTACATCATATGGTTTGTATGCCTTTGTTGGAATTTAAGGGCACCCCTTGCTAGTGCAACATTGCCAGTCTTATTGTGCCATACCTTTTTTCCTTGTCCTTCTAATGTATATTTTCTTCTTGCAGTTGCTTTACTTTGAGCAGGAAGATAACGGTGGGCTCAGCCTTGCATTACAGGTTTGCCTTTCTCTTTTGATGTGTTGACTACTATAGAAATTTTTAGAACTACTTAATTTCACTTTATTTATTTATTTAGGTATATAGAGGCTACTTGGCTAATGGGGTTTGTGGTGTCTGCCCAATTTGATGGGTATGGAGGCTAATGCAATAAAAAATTTGGGCCCAAAAATTTGGGGAGGGGCCCAAATTTTTGAACACAAAAATTAAACAACTTACTAAATAGACAGAATAATAGGAGAGATAATTTAGAAACTTTAGAACAAACTCTTACACTTCATATAAAAGAACACTTTTATATAAAGACTCTTACAAGACGCTTTCAAATGACTCAAACAAGACTTATAAAAGAAACCTAAACTTGCTTTCATTCGTCGAGAAGAAAGATACAGATGGAATGACACTTGCGGAGAGACGAAAGAGGTTAGAAGCTCGAGAAGAAAGGTGGAGGACAAGCTCGCAAGCTTTCCCCAAGGAGGAGAAGAAGAAGAAGTGGAAAAAGCTCTCTAGCTTTTCCAAGAAAATCACTCAGATTTCTTTCCAAAAATTCTCTCTATACCACTCAAAATATCTCATATTTATAGGCAAGAGAAGAGGAACCAAACAGCCCCAATGACCCTTCATATTCAAAGCAAATGAAAAGCCAACAGCCACAACATAATTCTACACTAGAAACAAAGCACCACAAGCCACGGGAAACCCCTCAACAGTCACGGGAAAGCAACCCAGGCGGAACCCGAAGAGGCAGCTGCAAGAACTAAGGAGGCCCGCACGGAACCGAGGCACCAAGGCATGGGAAAACCAGCCAGCACAACCAACCGAAAAGCCATTCACGGAAGCCCATGGGACAAAGGCATGGAAAACAGTCAGCCGGCCAAGGAACCCAAAAGACAAGCTCACATTATTTTAAGAAGAAAAAGTGGAGGAGAAGAGACAAAACTACTAATAAAGAGCTACTTAAATAGATAAATAAATGAACTAAAAACATAGCTCATAATGAGCTAACTCTTAGTTCAATAAATAAACTAAAAACCAGCTCATAATGAGCTAAATTTCAGCTCAAAAATTAATGAGCTAATAAGCTCAAGGGAAGTCAAAACCAAAAATTTTTGGATTAGGTTTGACCCCTCCTTTGCCTACATCAGAGGCCCACCAATTCAAATGAGTATTTTAATCCTTTATAGTTTCGAAGGATACACAAGCTACCTAACTCCAATGGGCATATAGAGTCTAACCAAGCTCTTATGGCATGCAAAGCATACCTAACTCTGATGGGTCTATGGAGCATACTAACCAAACTCTTATGGCATGTAGAGCATACCTTACTTTGATGGGTGTGCGGAGCCAACTAAACTCCAATTGATATGTAGGGCCTACTTAGCTTTGATTGTCAATGGTTCACTGCACGCTAAGAAGGGGGGTTAGTTGAGTGTGCTATGGATCACTTTGAGGTATCCTTTAAAATCCACCAATTCAAATCCTCATAATGAAAAATCCTGATGAAAGCAATTTATATATCAATTTTATACAAACTAAAGCCATACTAGAGTCTACAAATGTAGGAAACATAAAATTATCAATGAGGATAAACAAATACTAAGAGAGCTTAATTTATAACCTTATTCTTTAAAAATGTTTCACTCAAAGACATTGGTTCATGTACACTTGTAATCAATTAATCAAATGCTACAAGTGTGAACCATATAATTTAACTTATGATGTAGTCTATGTAATTAGGTAAGTGAGTTTTAACTATTTAGTCAGAATATAAAACTATAACTCAATTGCACTAGCTTCAATAATTAGATTATAAACAACAAAGTTAAAACATTTTGTAAATATCCAAATACAAGTTTATGGTGATCTATAAGAAGTCATGCATCAAGTAAGAGCAATAGAAATTTAAGTGTAAGAACGTGCATTGCTTTCACCACTCATAACATTCAAGAACAAACAAATAATTAAAAATGCAAGAAAATTTAAATTTACAACTAATTGAGATTCAACACAACTTTTTTACATGGTTAGGCCTCTACAACTACATCTAAGGCTGCCTCCACAAACTTAGGATTCCACTAATTTGACTTGCCATAAAAACCCACTATTTGACTCCTCGAGGAGGCAGAGATGCTTTTACATTATTTTTATTGAAACGTAAGGTGGTCCTTGTTTGATTCGACAATTGCAACTTTCAAGATTCATTTGGTACACTAAGATTATAAGAAAAGCTTAGTAAAAGTTCTCTTGAACATTGTAGATGATTCAAGGAAATCACTTGCAACTTATGAAAACAATCTATACAAAGGTTAGATTGTGATATACAATGAAAAAATACCTTACAATAAACCTAGGCTGATAGAAGAAATATATTAAAAATGAATGAAACCTTAAAGAACATTTCATAATGAATGAACACTTTGTTGCTCTTCATTTTTTTCTCCAACAAAACATTCTCTAAGCTCCTTAAAATGGATTTTCCATTGGATAAAAATCATCCAAAGCGCCTCATATTTATAGGCAAATAGTTATGCAATATATGGTATATATTTGGCTTTAAAATGATTGTTGCATTTCATAAATCCAAAGTCACTCGTCTTTAATGGAGATTTCTATGGTCGTTGCAACTTTCTAGTGCGGATCTGTTCAACATTGTAACTTTGATTTTACTTCAAGAGAACGACTCTGGCCCGTAATGAAATATTGTGGCTAAGGTTTTTAAAGTAAATTTTTTTTTGGATAATTTGGAATAACTGTAGAATCAATTTAACTTGCTAACATATATAGATGACTAGGATTTATGAGTCAATTTAGAACATGATCACAATTAGGGGTGTAAACGAGTTGAGTTGAGCTCGAGTCAGAAGGTTTTCGAGTTCGACTCGCGAGTTAAATACCGACCTCGAACTTGAGTCGAGCTCAAAAATCGAGCTTGAGCTCGACTCGCGACACCGAAACGAGCCTTCAAGCCGCTCGATTTTAGTTTCCTACCCACCATTTGCCATTTTTCCGCCCAGTTCCTCGGCTAGTGGGTCAGCGACATTGCAGAGGGGCAAAGTCCTTGAGGCACTCGTCCGACAAAATAGATAAACAAATAGATGAATCATTGTTTTATCCTCTGGATAACAAAAGCTATCTTGCGTTTTTTTGGAAACTGTTGCAATCTCTTAGCTTTAATATATATTAAAAATGACGTCTTGCTTTTTTCGGTGGATAAAATAGCTGTACCTTTAATATTATAATTTTGAAAAATGTTGCACTGTAGGCTATAGGTGCAACTTTAACTTTTTTCTTAAAAACGAACTACAACTTTTTTTAAGATTTAAATTTAATAAAAACATTAATTATTTTATTTTTAAGTAATCCAAAAAATATTCGAGCCGGCTCGTGAGCTCACGAGCCGAGCCTCATCAAGCTCAAACTAGAGCTCGATAAGCCCGGCTCGCAAGCCTATAAATGAGTCGAGCTCGAGCCGGCTTGCAAGCCGGCCCGGCTTACTTACACCCCTAATCACAATATATAATACTAGTAATAATAATAATAATAATAATTAAAATACTTTTCACAAATGAATAAATATTAAATAATTCAAATGATTGAAAAACAACCCAAATAGATACCAAAAATATATTAGATAATTTTTGTAACATCTAAAGTATATTTTAAATATATCTTGTTCATTATTAGTTGTGTTCATCATTTTTGAATTTTTCTATAAATTATATTTAATCAATTTACATTGAAACTAAACTACTCATATCCTATGCTATACCTAACCCTTAGATATTCTAATTCTTCACTTATATAATTTAGCTCTCCACGAAATGATAAATCCTCTAAGTTAGCCTAGTGAATTCATAATCATCTCCGTGGTTCTATGAGAGAAAATACTTAGCAAACCATTGGATGATACTTTGCAAAGTTTGTTATTATATAATCAATTATGAGTTACACATGAGTTACATGGGCTCATGGGGGTTAAACAAGTTCTAATAAAGGATTGCTGGATGAAAGGTAGAGTGCATCCTATTGATACCAAATAGCAAAGCACATTTTGCACCTGCTTTCTGTGTTGATCCTTGGCGAAATGAGAGTTTAGTTGCAGCGAGAAGCGAAGGGATGTGATGTTTGCTTGAGGTCCTTGTTGGGATGGTCGAACCCTATGCATGTTGGACTGACTTCAAGTGGCGTGTGATACAAAACATCAAGAAATAACTGTAAAATAATCTTCTACAGATAGAGCCAAACTATTGCAGTTTAGATACACTTCATAAACTAATATAGTGATGTAAGTATGTTTGTCACTATTGGATTAAATCCAACGACTTGATATTTCTACAACAAATATTTCATCATCCAATATAGGGCTAAACCCAACACTCTCATGTGCCTTAATATTCTCCTCTCATATTAGATCTCTTCACATCGATCATAACTCTTCCTCAAACAAAAGCCTTTATTTTTTAAGATCATCATGTGTTATGCTCCAAGAGTCCACTTAATCATTTGGAGCTATCATTTGAGGCACTAACTGTTGAACCTTGCATAACCATGATAGAAAGCAACAAATTCCAATGGGATCTAAACATTGGCTTTGTTACCAATTGTTAGAGTGTGTGAGCTATAGGGAATCAATATTAGGCCTAATACATCGATTGCCAAATCTATTTTTAATAAAAAAGCTTAAGTTTCTAAGTGATGGTTATTCCCTTGGTATTTCATTACTAACATAATTTTCCTATATTCGATTTGGAATTACACCTGATCGTCTCACGTGTCATAGCAAGTGTCACAATTGAGCTTAATTGAATTAAGATATGTTTTTGAGGCTCAAATGAATGAAATTTGAGCAAAATTTCAACATGAGTCATTTGTGAATATCTTAATCTTTTTATAGCCTTGGCGAAGTAATTTTTTTTTTTTCACTATATTTTTTGTGGATATTGTGACTCTATAATCATCATTGTGCTGCATCAATGATAAAAGTGGATTTCTGAGCTAGAAGATTTTGGATCATCCAAGAAACTCTCAAATAAATTCTTAGAACGTCTTTTCCCAAATGAGAATTTTGTGGCTATGGAAATGATGGTTTTGTCCTTATTCATTAAGTTACTGTTTGGTTTGAAATAAAAGGGATGTAGAGTATTCCAAATGCAGAGATTTTAAAAAGTATTTGATGTTTGGTTTGAAGTAAAAGCAATAGAGTAAAATTTTGGTGGATTTGAAATTCACCATCTAGTTCAATTTTGGTGCATTTGAAAATCATTAGATTTGACTTATTTTTATATACACTTTAAATTTTTTGCCATTGTCATTTCAAATTGCTATTGTTGGCGATTGCCCCCACCATCGCCACTGTCGCAGTTTGACGTGGCCCTATGTCGGGCATCACTGCCTGTCGTTGTCCCCACCACCATCACCACTGCCAACCACCATCGCTGCTCACCGGCCACCACCTTCAGTAGGCTTTACATTGCATTAATTTTACTTTTTACCAAATAAAAAAGTACTCACATGCATTTATTTTACACATGCTAACAATACCAAACATTTCAAATGCATTGCATTTTTTTAATACTATATTTCATTTTACTTTGCATTCTTTTTTCATTTAACTAAACATTTTCCAAAGTCAGTGATACATCACCATCAAGATTCATGCAGGATAAAACAATTATCTTGAAGCAAATTATTTACAATTGAGGTGGACTTAGTTGAGTTGAACTCCACATGTCAAGGGGGGCCATCGATTAACCTTCTTAGAGGCTCTAAACACCATGGGGAGATCTTGGTGGTTGGGTCGGGGAAGTGATATCCTAAGAGAGAAGGTGGAGGGGATGGGCCAGGGTGCCGTTATCACTCAAGTTGTAACTTTTAATGACCTGCCTAAAAGGTTAAAATATTAATATTACAGGTAATCCCACATAAATATCTTCCAAATTGCGAAGAGCTCCTTAATAACAGATAGTTCTATTTCATACATCTTTAACAGTTGACTAAAATCAAATAAATGTGATCTTTAAATACCTATTTTCATTCACTTCTACTCTCCTGTAAACAAATCTTTCTCTGCCTCCAATTTAATTTAAAAGAGCCCTTCCTGAATCTTAAAATTTTATAATGGGTTTAGTTAGTAGTTACACAACAACTTAGTGGCTAATTATAGTTTATATTATAGCAATTTCAAAAATAAATAAAATATTGCATGCAAGTCATTATAAGTAATCATTAACATTTCATTTAAAAGGACTTTAAACAGTCATGATTTAATCAATTCAGGTAAAGTAAAGAGAATATCTTTTTGCAAAACATGATATTTTCTTCTTTAGTTCACAACCTACACATCAGGTATATATTCATATTAATTTACTTGCATTTTCATAATTTTAAGCTTATGAAATAAAATAAAGTGCCCCAAAATCATCCTCACAATGCAGCTTAAATATATTTCTTAACATTTCGAGTCACAAACTACTTCTTTACTCCCTCATTCTATTATCCTTCACACCAAATAAATCTAAAATGTTTTATATTAATTAAATGTTAGAATATAACAAACAATATAATTTGATAATAACATTTCAATTTTTTAATCTTATCATATAAAACTCTTAATTTATGTTTCATGTACATACCTTGCTTCCTTGCTTTAATGCAATACAGCAATATATCTCACCTCTTGCTATTTTCTGTTTTTTCCCACAAAACTCTTAAAATTAAATTTAAAAAATAATTATTATATATAAGCTTCCTTATTGAGTTAATAATAATTAAAATGTTGAAATCTGATTTTTAAACTTTCCTTAATTCAATCATGAAAAAAGTACAACAACAACAACATCAAGCCTTTGTCCCACTACGTGGGGTCGGCTACATGAATTCTTTTTCTCCATTGTCCTGTTAAAAGTCAAATTCTCATTTAAATCTAATAAGAAAAGATCATTTCTAATATTCTCCAACCAATCATGAAGAAAGTAGAAAGGAAATAATTATGAATCTCTCTTCTCTAGATTTGCTTCTCTTCACTTCAAAATTCTGAAATAATTTGTTAAAAATTAACATAGGCATAGGGTTTCTCAATAAAATATAGCATAATGGTTTATTATAACATTAAAGAAGAATAAAACCCTTACTTTGCTTGCTTGGCCCAATCTCATGCAAAAGCATGCTTGGATGCGCAGCTTCATGCTCGACCACACTTCCCAATTCACAAGATCCACCTTTCATTTTTCACTCACTATTAAAGACCACCCCGTCCTTATTAAAGACTGAGTAAATAAGGCTTAATCCCAATCGAAGATTGTTTCTCTTCCCTCGATCCCTTTCTCCCTCTCTATCTCCTTACCGCCTCTTCATCTCTCTCTCTCCATTATGAATCCCTCGCTTTGTTTAGGCACGTTCGAGCCCCCCGTGATGGCTTGCTTGCTTCTCCCACGGGACCATAACATTGGTTCCATTCAACTGACGTTGTCGGTTCAATTTAAATGATTTTTTTTTCAATTATAAAACATTGTCTTACATAGCTAGCATGGATGATGGGAGGGTAGCCTTTTGCAGGTGCCTATCGTCGATGATCCCTTGTAACTTGTGCACAAATCGAGTTCCTTATTAAATTTTGTCCCATTTTCTACTCTCAATTGAACATGCCCAATCATCTTATTTATTTTTCATTATCTCATCTTTAATATGTAGTTTCCCATAAATTTTATAATATAAATATTACTCGATTTATACTATTGTTTTTACTATACATCCATATTAACATTGGCATTTGTGCTACTACACTTGGCTATCAAGGATTTTTCTTTTTTCATTATTCAGCCCTCAAATTTATAGCATAGTCAGTTTGATTGCAATTTCATTTTAGAGTTTTTACATAGAGCAGCGATATTCATGAGAATCTGCTGCTATGAATTGGGCAAAAGAAACAGACTGAATTATTAGTTTATTACTAATATACTTTTGCGATGATGATTCTTTGGGCACACTTGTTTTGCAGGAAGACAGTACAAAAACGGGAAAGGTTTCCTCGGCTGGCATGTTTTTTCTTTGTTTTCCAGTATACCGGTTTGATCAGACTAAATCTGTAAGGATCATCTTCACTATATGCTTTGAACATTCTGTCAGGATGTACTTGTATAGATCCTTGTAATTTTTTCTCTGAACTCCTGATACCCTCAGATGGCAGCTGCTAAGGATCCTGATTCAGCCTTTTTCAGAAAATTAGATGGATTTCAGCCTTGCGAAATAAATGAACTGAAAGCTGGGACGCATATTTTTGCTGTTTATGGTGCGTTCACTGGTTTTAACTTCTAGGAGGAACATAATTTTTTATCTTCCGCTTCTATGTTATCTCATTTGATATCCTTCAATGGCTTATTTAATAGGTGATAATTTCTTCAGAAGCGCTACTTACACGATAGAAATTTTAAGCGGGGAAGCTTTTTCCACTGAGAAGGACAAACTTCGGGATGTGGAAGCTGAGATATTAGCCAAGAGAGTAGAACTGTCCAAGTTTGAGAGTGAATATCGAGAGGTTTGTTATTCTGTCCAAATGTTGCTCTCTCCATCTGTGGGATACTTGGCCCCATCCATGACTTTGTTTATGACTTGTAATTTGGCAGGTTCTGGCACAGTTTACGGATATGACAAAAAGATATGCAAAAGAAGTGGAGGAAGTGAGTTCAAATTTCCCATATGCAACTAATACTTTAAAGTTTCGTTTGGGATGGCTTTCTTACTGCTTCTTAAAGTTGCTTTTTAGTACAAAAATTTTAATTTTTATACTAAAAAGTTGCTTGAAAAAGCAGTAAGAAAGCCATCCCAAACAAAGCCTAAGTTTCGACTTGAAATACAATCTTAGCTACCTTGCTAACAAATTTCAATCTTACCATTTGACTTGATTTTGATTTGAACGGATCTGAATATTCAATGAAGGACGAGAACGGTATTTGGGGAGTTGGCCTGACTAATCCAAGTATTGGTGGAGGCTCTCATTATAAACTATAATTTAGTGAGGATAGATGAGTGCAATTAAAATTCTTGAATTTATTTCGAGATGAATGCAATATAAAAGTTGATTACTTGTCTATATATTGCACTGATCCTAAAAAAAATTCAAAGATTTTGAAACTTGATGATGTGAAACAATCATACGATGAATTGCGAATTTCACATAGGAAAATAATAGAAGTATTGATTCAAAACTTGCTACCAAAACTCTTTGCTTAATCAAGTTGAGTTCACGAATTAGATGACGATAAATTAAGTAATGACAAGAAAGCACATTTAGAGATTAGAAGACTTTCAAAATAACATCAATAATTCAAGTAATACAAATGGCTAAGACTAACAAAGCCCCAAATTTAAGATTTAGATCCTTCACCTTAAGATCCGTCACTCATATTTAAAGTGGAGGCTAGCGGAAGAGAACCGTAAGTAGACTTAGCGACGCCACTAAGAGGCAAGTGATCTTGAGAGGACTTGTCGCCGGGAAGGGAGCCGGGTTCGGAGGAGCGGATGGACGGCCTTCAATGATTCACGTGTAGACGGAGAAGTGGTCGTCGATGACTCCGTAATGTGTAGTATCGATCCAAGTATTCTTCTGAGGAGTGTCGTCAACAAGTCGAAGCAACGTTCGAAGAGGGTAGACTTGGGATGTCGTTCTCCTTGGGATCGTACTCAAATCCGAAATTCCTTCGGGTTCCTCCATGCATTCTTGAAGATGGGAGTGAATGCGCCCACATAGACGTCTCCGAGAAGGCGAGAAGTGGCTCGGGGTTGGGGAGAAACGCCAAAGATAGGTGGGAGGGGAAATTTGGCCAAGTGGGCTTCAATAATGGTGCAAGGAATTTCAGCAGAAAATTAAGTTTGGAGGGGGTTATGGGATGGATTAATTTGGAAATCCAAAATTAACCAAGGAGATAAATGGGCGGCCGGGGGGGATTTGGGGCTGATTGTGGATATGAGGTGTAGGAGAGAGAAGGGGCCCAAATAAGGCCGGCCATAGGAGAGAGAAGGAGGAGTTTAATTAAGGAACAAAAGTGGGACCACAAATCAATTTTCAATTATAAGCAAAATCTGAAATTAAAATTTCGTTTTAATAGTAATAGGAGGTTTCTAATTTTAAAGCAATTAAAATTGGAATTGGATTTGAATTCGAATTCAACTCAATTCAATCTGATTAGCAATAATCAAGGGAACTAGGGAAACCTTAATGGCCATAAGGGAAACTCTTTAAAATCTCAGGGAATTTTGAAATTGAAAGAGCGAGGGAGTGGGGCGCGGCAATCTGGAAAAGGAGCTGCAGGCTTGGGGTATGGCTGGGCGGTTTGCTGGACGGAGGAGGGGTCGGCGGGTGGAGCTGGGCAGGCCGGCGGGTGGGGTTTGGCAGGCCGGCGGGAGGGGCTTTGCAGGGAGCGGGTTGGGCTGTGAAGCCGGCGGCCTGGCTAGATCCCAAGGGGGGTCGGCGGCACTAGGGGGAGAAGAGGAAAGCTGAAGAAAGTTGCGATTTTCTCTGACTTTGAAATCCCTTTCCTCGATATTTCTTCACAACTCTACCTCCACACAATAAGCTTGGACTAATTCTAGAACTCACTAAGAGATCTAGTTCTCCCTTTGAACTCACTAAGAGATCAAAGGGAAATGCACTCACAAAGAGAACAAAGGGGATAATTTTTATTCAACCAAGGTACTAAAATCTTACAATGCATCATGCCTCATATAAGGAGGCTCAAATAAAGAAAAATGAAAAGACATAAACGCCCTCTGGGCTACATAAGTAGAACAATGCCCTCAGGGGCAAACTAGGAAAACTAAAGAAGTACACATGACATAAGCTGTAAATAACTCAGAAGTAGAGGCTCTGGATCGTAGCCGTCGATCTGCACCGTCGGCGATGGTACATGTGTCGAAATCTGATGTCCCCATCACTTGACCAAAATTTAGTTCGGATATCTTGACCGAATTTTTATGTCCCTTAATTTTATCTCCTTCATCAGCCATGAGCCAACCTTCATGTCTCTGCCATCTCCCATTCATATCTTAACCTGTTATTAGTTTTCCTATTCAATGCTTCTACATCCTATTCCCATCTCAAAACTCCAGCATCACCATTATTTCTGTTTCCTCACCTGCCTTTGCTAGCTTTCTCCTCCATCCTCATCCACTTGGCTTCTTTTTCACTAGATAAAAAAAATATATATATTTTTCATGCATGTCCATCTCATACCTCTTTTACCCTACCGAAGTGTCGTATTTTAAATCAGTTTTTTATTTGTGTGGCGGTGAATGAAGTCAAAAATCAATGTGATTAAGTTATCGTCAAGAATTTCAGCATTTTTAACTTCAAGATGTTGAATACTTTGGAGACATGAAGATTGTATTGGGGGTATTGAGTGGCCTTTGGGAAAGTTATATAGGAGAGAAAATGCGCAGTGCTGTAAAAACTCTAAGAAAGAGAAGTGTCCCTGGTTCAGGCTATCACCTAAGTTTTTAGCAGTTATATTTATCACTCATCTATTTTGATTTTTACCTGATAATTATCCTCTACAAATTTTGAATCTTGAGTACCAAACCCCTTTCTCCCTTCAGTTTCTTCCCACCTCTAAAAACCAATTTGTCAATGCTTATATTTTGGTAGCATCAAACCTGGATCTGGATGTTAGAGTCAATCCAGATTAATCACAATGTAAGCAAGTTACAATTCAACTCAAGTAACACCCTCATTGGCCTGACAAAAAGTTCATTGCAAAAGATCCCAATCTGCTTTTTGCAAAATGATCCACTGAATATTTGTTTACATAACATAATTTTGGCTTCATTTAAAACAGCTTTTTTTGCTGCTTCTTAAAGCGACTTTCTAGTACAAAAAGAAAAATTTTGTACTAAAAAGTTGCTTTGAGAAGTACTAAGAAAGCCGTCCCAAACGATACCTTTATCTCTCTTTATCAATTTTTGGATTGTCATTGTTATGCACTCACCTTTTGAAAACACAAATGTGTATATATATTTTTTTATAATTTAGATCGATGAGCTTCTAAGGAAAAGAAACACGATTCATGAATCATACACCACTGTCCCACCGCTATCGCGGAGCTCAAGTAGCAGCAAGATAAGATCTTCCTTCAAGGGATCTGTAGCAGAGGAACACCCAGCAAAGGAGAAGAAATCAAGAGATCGTCCAAGAAAGAAGAAATGGTTCAAACTCCACTTGAAAGTTGACAAGCGGAAGCCGTGTTGAAGGTATGGTGATGATTCCATCATTCTTGTCCTGTAATTGTATTTCCATTGGCTTTGTTTCTCATCAATGTTCTTATCAAACACTCACAAGTTTTCTAAAGAAGCATTAATAACCTTTAGGTTTTCTCTCACGACATTTGCACCTTTTAGTTTTTGTCACGACATTTACTTTTGATTGTTTTGTGCAAAAGGTTTTTGCAATTTTTAAAAGATCGATGCAGCAGATTCTTTTGCTTAGGTCAACAATTTCTTATTTTGCCATTATTTTCACACCCCCAAAAGTTAACATGGAGTGTAACAGAGAAGAAGAATCTGCATCTTAATTTACAATACATCAAATATAATACAGAGTTTTACTAAACTTTTAAATAATATTTATATATTCAAAAGTGTATGTACAACTTCTACCTTGAGCTCTACGTCCAAAATGTATTACACAAAAAGCGCAGTTAACCTTCTCGTCTAGTGTACTGTTAGACACTCCCCTTTCTCGTACTACAACTGTTGTTAATGAGTTAGAAATCAATAAAATACACAGACAATGTATAAGAAATAAGAAACAATAAATGGTGTATTCTACAGTGATATAACATGAAAGCTTTGGGTGTTATAGAGGATGCTTAGGTGGATGGGTGACTTTACACTTAAAGACAGAATGCAAAATGAGTATATACATATAATAGTTAGAGTAGCTCTAGTGGCAAATTAGATAAGGGAGAGTCGTTTTAGATGGTTTGGTCACATAAAGTTTCTACCTTTTGATGTCTCGAGTAGGAGAGTAGATATTTTAGATCCGACATATGTTAAGAAATATTGAGATAGATCTAAAAAGATTTTGTTAGAAAGTATTAGAACTTGTTTGTTAAATTTAAATAATATATATATAAATTTTGTATTTCTAACATAATTATCAGCCTTAATGGGAAACATAATAATATTGAAAACAGATAAAAAGAGAAAATTTCAACCCCATGAGAGCAAAGGCAACTTGCTTATAGTAAAGCTCAAAGAAGTGATATTAGCAATAATAAAATTATTTAAAGAAAATATGACCTGCAATCAATAGTAAACAATAAGTCAATCCAGTGGATTTTGGACAAGAAAATAAAATCTAATGTAAATAATTTAAAAATTATTTGGAACAAAAAATTTGTGATATTATAAACTTTTAATGATCACCTTTACATTACACTCTTTGAGTTATTTGGATTAGTTTAAAGTCAATGTAGATAATTATATTTTTTCATTGATTGTCTTGAAATAAAATGATTGCAGTGTATATAGGTCAAAGATGATGGTTAGTGGTGATCAGTAGTTGCAGCTAGCAGTAACAGTAAAAGCTGGCGGTGTTGGCAGGCGGAGGACGACTGTAATGATGATAATGATAGAGAATTTGTAGTGTATTTGAAAATCGATTGAATCTAATAGTTTTCAAATATATCAAAATTGAATTAGATGATGAATTCAAATGCTTCAAAATTTGATTGCTTTTCTTTTATTTTAAACAAAAATATGAATATTTTTAAAACCCTGACATTTGAAATGCTTTACACCCATTTCATTTGAAATCAATTCGCTCCTTAATAAAAAATGTGTGAAGTATTTCAAACGTAGAGTTTTAGAAATTTAGGTGTTTAATTTGATGGAAAAAGAATACAAAATAAAATTTTGATGAACTCAAACTTCATTTTGGTAATTCATTTGTTATGAATTTAAAACTCATCGGATTTTGTCGGTCAAATTCCAAATACACTACAAGCAAATTATGTTGTTGGCCTACCGCTCATTTTCCGTCAGCCATCGCTATTATTGGGCTTTACGTTATATTTATTTATTTCAAATCAAATAAGAAATAATCACATGCATTTATTTTACATTCATTTAAATAATTTAGGATTTTCAAATCTATTTCATTCTTTTTTCAACCAAATAAGTAGCCTCTTAGGAATCATAAAAAAATTGTGAATTGCCAATAAAAACCTAATCATTTAAGTGAAAATTTTATAAAAATCCTAATGTTTCTATCTTTAATGTAGTAGATTTGATTACTATAGCCTTTTTTATTAGATAGATTGATAGTTGGCAAGCAAAGTCCTACATGAGCTCCTGGTTGGGTACCCATTGGGTACCCACACTCTGTGCGGGCGGGCTTCCCCCACCCACACCCACCCATTGTGACTTTTGGGACGTCGTACATACTCATAACCACCAACTTATCACAGGTTGATGGTCTTGAGGCTTGTTGTACTTTACTTTGATAGCAAACTTCTAAGCTGCATATCAGAATTTACTATGGTCGCAACTCGCAACACAATTCAATGTTGAGCACTGCGTAGTGAGGATTACGTTAATATACAACATACTATGATTAGCAATATAAATCAATTTATCCCCTGATGTTGAGTACCCACCAATACCCACCAATGAGGCCATAGGCGTACCCATACCCACCTATATCCATTTGGTATGGGTGGGTACGTGTGGGTATGGGTGGGTACGTGGGTGGATGTGAGTATGGGTACCCAATGCATGACTCTGTTGGCAAGTGGGAAATGTCCTAGCCGCACAACAACATAATGCTAAAAGCTTTAAATGAATACTAAAATTTGAATACGCTGAGATAGTGAAATTCATTTTGAAAAATTAAAAGAATAGTGAAATTATGAAATGTAATCAAACTAAACAAACATATATATGATTCTAAGTGTAATTGTTGTTCATTATATGATGGATTTTGGTTAGAACATTCACGGTGGTAGAGAGATTGAGTTGTTGTTGTTTTAGCATTTATATGATGATCTTGCATATAGATATGATAGAGGAGCGCAATAATTTGAATAGATACCAATTTTTTTACTTTACAAAATCAACAAAATAAAAAATCTCGGGCTTTTCACTAGTCATCTGTTACAAATGCCCTTTTTTGAGGGAAGTCATAGAGCCAATGTAGTAAACATATAATTTATAGAACATATTACATGGTTAAAGTTGACAGAGCCTCAATTTCAGGAGTTAGAGTTAACGTCGATGGCATGTTTCAACGACATGCGTTGATATTATTAACGATGATAGATAATAAAGTTAGCGAACATTGGTGTAGTTATGTGACATAAATTAGAAGTACGTAGGACAAAAGACCTTTGTCTTGTAATGATGGTGCTTGACAGAGGCAAGAGAACAATTGTCAGGAGATGCTGGTTGAAGGGCTGTAGTTGAGTGATGGTGGTCAAGGATCTCAATCGGGTGACTATGATCAGAGGATCATAGTTGGGCGACAACGATCAGAGTAATATAGTTGATCTATGGAGATTGGAGGATTGTAGTTAAACGACAATGGTCTAAGGATTTTGATAGGATGGTGGTGGTTGGAGGACCATGATTTGACAATGGTTGTTGAACGACCATGGTCTATCAATGAAGGTTAGAGCGTCGGATGTCCATAATCAAGCGATGGTTGTCGCATGTTCGTAGTCGGGTGACAATGGTTGGAGGACCATAATTAGCTAATAGAGGTTAGAGGATCCTAGTCGGTTAAAAAAGGTTGGAGGATAGTATTTGGGTGACTATATTAGTTGAGCGATAGTGATTGAAAGACTATGTTTGGGCACCGGTGGTCAATGTCCTATAATCAGGCCATGGTTGTTGAAGGTTAGACAACGATCAAACAATTATTTGGCGATGCTGATCAAGTGGTACTTCAGGATTCTTAGTGCCTTTGAGTTTTTTTGAATATTAAACCCAAGTCTAAGCTCTAGCTCTTGATCCACCCTAATAAAGAGAGTGATGACTTATTTATAGATTTTTTTAGAGTTGCATATCCTATAAATATAGATAAAATTTGGAGCACTCCATCATGCGACTCTTATTGATTCACTTAATTATAGACTATTTTTTTTCAGCATTTAAGTGCCTTAATGATATCATAATTTAGCGATATTGAGCTCATTGTTCTGTCTCATTGAGATGCTCGATTTGATTATAAGCTTGTAATATTTGAAGATCATTTAGTCATCCTATTAATGTACTGAAGTTTTTAATTAAGCTTCTAGTGTTTGATCTAGGCTTAATCAAACTTAGATTGGATCACATTTGATGTTGTTGGGTTTTTCATCTCTAGATGCTCGTCTCGATTATAAGTTTGTTGAAATTGGAGTTCAAATAGTGCTAAATTTAATTTAAATTTCTAATTCAAATGAGTATTAAGATTCACGCTCAATCAAAATAGGTTTTTTTTTTTTTACAAAGTTTTAAGAGTGATATTTTTGGGATCTAATTTTAAATTTTTAATAATTATTATAAACAAAGTTATCAATTTGTAAAATAAATAAATAAAATCTTGGGAAAAATGAATCCTGATTGTTTTGGAAATATGAGCCCTCAAAATTGAAATATTTATTTTTGGATATAAAGAATAACTTTTGATGAATTTTATGGCTCTTCAATATGATTTTGATAATTTTAGGTAAATGTGTTAAATGCAAAGATATAGGTTAAGAATCTCTAAAGACTTGAATGGCAACAAAATCTTGAAAATTGGTTCTTGTTTTTATAGAGGACCAAAAATCAATTAAATCAGAAGACAAATTTTTTGGGATACCACAAACCTAATCTATATGTACTAACAAAATAACAAAATATACACATCATTACTATGTACCATTATGAACCATCGACAATCAAAATGAAAAATCAAGCTCAACAAATTCCTCTACGTAGTTCAGCCTTATTAATATCCCCTCTCATACACAATAATTCGCCCGAACTCGACCTTATTGCCTCCTCTGTGGACCTAGTTTTCTTGGCGCCTTCTTCACAAACTAGGCCTAATTATAAACATGTCTAAAACGACATCTCCAATAACTCAATCTCCTAGTTAACTTCTCAAAGCCAACCTTTTTGATAACTTGGCCCCATAATCGACTTCCCTAACTCGATCATCTTACTAACTTTCCCGAGTCATCTCTCTAGAGAACTTGACTCATCTTTAAAGGATTTACCCAACCACAAGCCAATCATTTGACAAATAAGATTCTAAAACCAAAGCATCATTGGAGCTTATTATGTCCAAATTTCATAAAGATGTTGCAAATGTCCATCATAGACATCAACCCAATCAGAATGACTCTATGTGATGCCTTACATATAGTAGTTAACCATACTATTGGTCATTTCCCGACACTTGGCACTTAATTGTTTCTAGGCCCGCCACGTGGACCATATCTCCTATCCTTATCAGCACCACCTTTCTACTCATAATCAATTGAAAGGACTTTTTTTTAACTCATTGGAGGAAAAAAAAAAACTCCCCTATATAAGCAGAAAAATAGTCCTCCCTTCGTCCATCTTACTTCCAATCAATGCTCTCCGTCAGTTTAAGTGTCAAGCTTATTTATATCATATAGTTTACTTTTCATATTGGCTTGTCAATGTCATTATATCATGGATGTGGGCTATAAAATTGAATCACACCCATAGTTGCTTAGTTTGATTGATGGGCGAGTATGATTGGGAACCCTCAACTCGTCCTCGATTCCTCTGGAACGGCAATGTCTTTCAAGTGGGGTCCAATCAAGTATGGACGAGGAGGTTTCTGGGGCGGGTGCCTCTTTTAGGTCAGTAGAGAATTAGTCACATTGCCAAGTGCCATATTGGGGGTGGTAGCGGGTAGGGATGTCAATATTTGACACAACTCGAACCCGATTCGAACCCGACCCGAAAATTTCAGGTTATGGTCAACCCGAATCCAAAATGGGTCGGGTTCGGTTCAGCAAATCAACTAGTTTCAAAAACTAGGTCAGGTTCGGGTTGACCAACAACCCGAAATTGAACTGTTTTTTAACCGAAAACCCGTTTGGCTTGGAAACCCAAGATTAACCCGTTCTTGGCCCGAAAATCAAATATTGACCCATTTTGACCAAAAAACTAGCAATTTTTGGTCGGTCCCTGGTCATTTGGGTCGTCTCAGATTGACCTTGACCTGAAGATAGACGGGTTTGGGTCCAAAAAACTGACCTGTTTGCAAAAAAAGGCCAAGTTCGGGTTGACCCGAAAAGTGCCGGGTCAATTTCGGTTTCGATCCGAACCCGACCCGTGACTCAATTTCGGATTAGATCTGAACCCGGCCCATGACCCGAAAGTGACACTCCTAGCAGCGGGTGGATACCCCGTTTTCAAAAAAAAAAATAAAAATAAATAAATTGCATCACATGAATGCTTGTCTTCGCACTTATTGTAGCTTTCTCAAGCTTTATCTTCATATTTCCTCTCACATGGATGCTTCTTCTTTATCTTTGCATCCAACTGATGACTCTCCATGGGTCATTTATTGGCATTACTTCACAGTGGCAATAGTCCAGTTGGTACTAGGTGCCCCATCAACCCTCTTATAAGTCACCAACAAAGCATGTTATGTTTATAGTCCCACAAAGATGCAACATTTATTCATTGTGCACAACTACCAAGTACCGATCATAACTAATATGCCTCTGTCATGTCTTGCATGTCCCTGAAGAATCAAACTAGTAGTCAATAACCCGATTTTCCATCGCCAAACTTCTGGAAAAATTATTATGTGCAGACACCAAATGACGTCCAGAGACCAATAAAAATGCACCACATCATCCTTTTAATGTACCGCAGCTCGGTACTGCTCGTTACCGGTACAGCTCGGTATTGTGGCATCCGGATGTAGAGTTGCGTCTGGCGTCCGCAAAGAATAATTTCTCCAATGCATCACATCATTTGTTAATTTTAACACCACCTCTGGCATAGGGCTGCAAATGAACCGAGCCGAGCTGAGCTTTTTCGACTTCGAGCTCATTTGCTAGGCACCTGTTCGAGCTTGGTTCGATAAGAAACGAACATTTTTAACATTTGTTCGAACTCGAGCTCATTTAAAAAAGAAAACATTCTCGAGCTTGGTTCATGTTCAAAATCTGGTTCGTTTACTAGACCTTATCGAGCCGCTCGTTAAGGAAAATCGAGTAGGCTTTACGGTGGTTGGTAGGCGAGCACAATTAGGAGCCCCCCATCCCAAGTTCGAATCCTCTCCACTACAACCTCGCCTCTTCAGTGGGGCAAAATAAGTACGAACTCGATGCCAGCGGGTGACCTCTCTAGAAGCTGCCGAGAGATTAGTTACCCACCAGGCCAGCATTCCATACAAACATTACCAAAATCTGTTAACTTATCCGTGATTCTAGTCACACTGCCCTCCATTCATCCGTTTCACATCTCTGGCAGCCTTTTGCTTAGCTGTCTATGAGAAAAGCATATATTATTTTCTTATTATTTATTATTTTTCATATTTTGATTAAGAAATGTGTAAACACTAAGTCAACAAGCTTACAACCTCTCACGACAAATTTATAAATAATATTCATATTTTATTTCATTAAAAGTTTATGCTGTTTTTATGGAACAATATTGGTTTTTATCCAACGGTCTAAACACCGAATCAATAACAGCATTTAACAGAAGAAGATACTGAACAGATCTTAATAATACTAAATTAAAGAACCCTTTTCAACAAAAGAAGAAGAAGAAAAAAAAAGAATTAATCGCTCTATTGACAACAAAAATCAAAACTAAAGAAGAAGAGGAAGAAGAAGAAGATAAAATTTACTGTAAATTATAAGATAACAAATCAATTATACAAGAAAGAAAGCACAAATCTTCAATCTATAACAGTTGAATTCTCATTACTTCTCCTTCTCACCATTGAATTTATGGACAAATAGAAAATAAAATGGGGCATAAAGCTTATTAATTGTAATGGAAATTGGGGAAAAAGCATTAGCTTCATTCCATCTTCCTTTCTCAATAATTTTTTTTTCTTTATTTCTTTTCACTTTATCTGTCTCTATCTCCTGATTCTCCCCTCCCATTCAGAAAACCGGTAACGAATTACAACAAAAAAAGCATAACAAATTAAAACATAATTAGACAACACAAAGTTTGAAACACAGTACGCCCAAATTCATCGATTTAGAATCCATCCATATTTTCTCCCTCTTCTGTAACCCAATCTATCGCAAGAGGCAAGATTGCCTAACCTGAGAGGTTATTGAAGGCATCGCACCTCCGGCGAACCTCACCGTTCCTTCCAGTTTTGACACCATAGATGCTGAGCTTCTGCATCGAATGAACGAAGTCCTCAAAGAACGCGGACTGGTTTTCAGCATATAGTTTCACCAAAGGCGCCGTCCGCGGATCCGCCGCGATCTTCTGATCGGTGGCGAGCAGCCCCAATCCCTTCAGCAGATTCTGGTAATACAGGTTATCAAACTTACCCGGCGTCATGATGTCGTTGAATGTCGCGATGGTGGGATCCTTGAGGTAATTAGCACATGCCTTCTGCAAAGCTTGTGCGAATCGAGGATTCATGGTCGGATCATAAGCAAATGGGCCACCATTATTGAAATGGAATATCCGGTCGGCATATTCACTACAATGTGAGAATCCCACCGTGTGCGCGCCGGAGAGAGCGACGAAATCGCGGACGGTGAAACCCTTGGCTGCGAATAGATCAATGATTTTATCAATAGATGCGTTCGCGCGAGCGAGATTGGACTCAACGTACGCGGCGCTGGAAGTGAAGGAGTCCTTGCGGCCCAGACGGATGGGATAAAACGGGCCGCCAAGCATGGATACGAGATCTCGGGTAGCAATCGCGAGGATATCGGCGCATGAGACGATGCCAGGGCATTGGAGCTCGAGGGATGCTTTGGCGCGGACGATGGCGTCGAATGCGTCGCCGGGAAGAGAGTGGTTGATGTCGGCGTCGCGCTCAGCTACGTTGAAGTTGTTGGTGGAGATGAGGACGGAGGCATCGCAGCCGGAGACGAAACAGTCATGGAAGAAGAGGCGGAGCACACCAGCTCCGGTGGTGGGGCTGTTGATCTGTTTGGTAGTGATGATGTCGGAGATGATCTGGTGGACGCGGGGGCAGGACGCGTTGTAGTAATCGAGCGAGAGTTTGGCGGAGGCGGAGGAGGCGGCGGATAGAAGGAGAAGAAAGAGGAAGAACAACATTGCTCCGGGGGCGGCGGCAGCGGAAGCGGCGGCCGAGGCGATCTGGTTAGAAGGGCGGAGGAAGGACCTTGGAGGGGAGGGCGATAACTTTTGTGGGTAAGGAAGGGAGGAGAGAGAGAGAGAGAGAGAGGCGGGGAGGTGATTTAGGGATTTGTTTTAGTGTATATAATAATATATATAGATGGATTCAATTTTATTTCTTTGTTGTTTATTTTTGGGCATTGTGATGTTAAGGAGAGTGAGGATTATGAGGAGGCGAATTATTGCGTCCGGTCATCGAATGTCTGGACATCCAATCCGGTGACACCACATCACTCAAATACACTGGGTCCCGGTGCATTTTGGTGACGTGGCGACATCGGATTGGTGTCAGAACGAATCTGGACACCGGACGCAATAATTTGCCTTATGAGGAAGGGGATGATTTCCCAAACAATTATATTTGCTATTTTATAATTATTTGGTATTTATTTGCATAATGTTAATTAAAAATAGTTTATTTTAATTTTAATGAAAAATGTGACAACTAGACAAATGTATATTATCTATTCATTTTTGTGTAAATTTTAATTACAAGAAAAAATTGATTTGTTGATAAATGTAAAATTGTGTGCTTAATAATAGTTAGTATTTTTGTATTTATTGATTGAATTGAGGTGGGAGGGAGAGATTTTATAATCAAGTTTGGATAAGCTTAAGTTTTATGATTTGTTTGAGATAGCTTTCTTACTGCTTATTAAAGTATCTTTTTAATATAAAATTTATTAAAAAGTTGTTTTAAGAAACAGTAAAATTTTGATTAAATGAATTTGAGTTTATCTTTAAATAAGATAAGAAAGTTAAAATAGGGGTTCAATTGTAATTCGTGACTTCTTTTAAGTCATTTAGAGATTATTATAACTTTTATTTATTAAAAAAATATTTTATATATTTTTCTCTGATTTTTTTTTTTTTACATTTTTTTGTTAGTATCATTGAATCCAAATTTATTCGTTTGCAATATTTTGATCCTACCCAAAAGGATAGATGGGGAAAATGAGGAGAAAAGGCTCATAAATTTATATTTCTCTTTATGAACATTAAGGATTCGTTGAGTTTTTATTGCTTTATAAAGTTGTTTTTCAATACAAAAATCTTTTGAAAGCAGAAATTAATGTGTGGCTTGAAGCTGTTCCAAATGAAGTTTGATGAGTTTTTTTTTAAGGAGTGCTTATACGGAGTAACCGCTTAGCTTGAGGCATCGGTTTTGTAGGAGAGTCACTATTTTTGAGTGGGAAAAAGTGAGCGTCGCCTCCTAATGAGGCAACTTATTCTTTGATAGAGGCGAGTTCTTATGAGTTGAATGCCTTCATTGGTTGAGTTCTTCTAATACGAGTGCCTCCAAAAATTATTAAATCCTCCGATTATTTATTTATTTGACGAAATTATTACGCGCGGTCACTGGGACCAATGATGACGCACCACGTCATCAATTTATTGTGTATCGTTATTGTATACAGCTATGTATCGGGTGATATGGCACGTCCTAATTGATCTCCGAATAATTTGGTGACGGCACGTAATAATTTCTAGGAGATTTGAGACATGAGAAGCCAGCTTAGCTTGTGTTGTATCACGTGTTCACGGGGAAGTGTCTCCATCAAGCTATAACCAGAAGGGCTTGCCAACCAATTTTGCTATTGTCTCATTATTTTTAATAGGAGGGTGGGTTCATGCCTTCATGGGATCAGATCTCTCAATTTTACTTGTAAGATTTTTGTTGAACGTCGGCAAGGAGAAAAGCTTGTTATCATTTTTCAATCTTAAATTTTTGGTGGGGCAAAAATTATTTAGGGGCTGTTTGATTTGAAGTAAAATACATGTAAATTATTTCAAATATAGGTGTTTTGATAATATTGATGTTTAATTTGAAGTAAAATAATTGTAGTGTAATTGAAATACATCTTATGATACAAATTTTACGTATTTGGAATTCATCTGATTTGAGGGATTCCTAAATACACCATAGATTTATCTCTATTGACGCTGATGCTAGGGCTATCAAAATCGGGTCACGGGTCGAGTTGGGGTTGAACTCGGAACTGACCCGGCACTACTTGACCTGACCATAACTTGGCCTGTTTTTTTGCCAACTGGTCAGTTTTTCAGACCTAAATTTGACCTATAAGTCAATATCGACCCATCGTTCACGCGCTTATTCAGCCAAATCCTGCCGGGGAAGGCTCTGTTCGTGCCCTTATTCAGACAGCGACAGCATCGCTACTTATGAGCTTGTCATCGTCGTGGTCTCGAATTCTGAGGACGAACCCAAATGCAGGCCGGTAGCGACAGCTCGGGCGCTAGTGGCTGCTTCGTTACTTCTGATCTTTTCATCATCATGGTCTCGGATTCTCGGGATGGAGCCAAATGCAGGCCGACAGTGGGCTCGACGTGGCAACTCGAGCGCCAGCTGTAGCGGTAAGCTGACAACGACATCGGTATACAGACGCGACAGACGATGATGGACACAACATGAACGTGACGGACGCGACCCAGGTCAGACAAAGAAGACAGACGGTTCCTAGGGCTACCGGGGTCTTTTCGAGTTTCCAGGTCAACCCAAGCTTGACCCGATTTTACAAACGGGTAGAAATTTCTAACCCGAACCCGACCCGGTTCGGATTCTGGTTCACCTGAATCCGAAATTTTTGTGTCAGATTCGGGCCGAATTTTCAAATCGTGTCAAATATGGACACCCCTTGCCGATGCTGCCCGCCACCACCCATTGACAACCATCGTCTACTGTCGGCAATAGCCTCTTAGTTATAAATTTCTACTTATCTTGACGAGTGATGATGGCTTTCAGTTAGCCATATTGTGTTTTTGGTCCTATCGGAACCCTCGATCGCGCTTACGGCTCTGTAAATTGTGTGTTGGAGTGTTGGTTAACAAGTATGCAACCCAATGAGTAAAATTAATTCAGGACGTGGATGATGTATATAGTTTTGATGCATTGCTTTAATAAGAAAATCTTATTGAAATTTTAATTTATTTAGTACTAACACTACAAAATTTTGAGCCTATATGTGAACTAAAATTATCACTGGTATAATCTGTTGGTGATAATGTTAGGATCTTGGAGGATGTTCTTGAGAGAGAGAGAGGGAGGGAGAGAGATAGGCACAAAATTGGAGGAAATACAAATAAGCTTTTCAGATTTTTCCCCAACTCTTACATCAACCCAAGGCCTCTATTTATAGAGCTTCACCAAGGTGTGATAACATGCATGAGCAACCTAGCCTAAAACTAAAACAACTCATAACAATCTCCACCTTGATTTAGTTTTACAAAAATCAAAGAACCACTCGTCACAAGAACTCGAACTTGTTGCAATCCAACCGATCGCCCTGGACACACGTGCACGCTCATACCTGCGACTTCACACGATCCACCCGTCCAATCCCAAGTTCGCGAACATCTTGCCTCCACGAGGTTCTTGATGCTTCAACATGCTCCTATAATTCTCCACCTTGAACGAATCCAAGATCAAGAGTCTCTCTCTCCGCCTCTGCAGCTGCCTTCCGGACTCCTCCTGAATCTAAGACTCCACCTCAAAGAAGATCTGATCTCTTCATTAAAGATCTGAACTGATTTTCAATACAAGAACAAATCTTGCTTCCAAGCTAGTCAAGACCGATCGAAACTTGATTCAATATCAAGCAAAAAATTCGGCCTCAACGGCTTCCATGCATCCGCTCTTGTTCCAAATCCGATTCTTTCTCACGTACAAAGGCGCATGAATTTCCCGCATGCGAACCTTACCTTCGTCTGCTCCGATCAAGCCTTCAAGAACACTGGCTCGCCATCGGCCAACGTGCCTCCGCCGGAAGCATTGCAGCATGCCAGTGTGCCTCGTGCACACTGCGCCTACTGCGCACGCACCACATGTGCCTACCCGCAGCGCCCACCTGCGCTGCCCCACGCACACCGCTACACACCGAGTGGCTTATCGTCTCGTGGCCGAACCAGCCCAACCGGCTCCACTTGCCAAAATGTCCGTTGTTCCTCCCTATCAAGAATCCCACTACAGTACCTTGCGGAGCTTCCTGCTGACGTAGCTTTACAATCAACCGAAGCTACCTCTTCCGCGTGCTTGCCTCCGCCCAGTAAGCCAACCCGACGCCCTTCGCCTCCTTCTTGAGCCCACAAGTCCGTTCGCGAGGCTCCAACCACATGACAGTCCGGACCCTGTCTCCGCGCCCGATTCCGCTCCTCACGCACACCGCCGTACACCGCGTGGCTGCTTCGCCTGCTCACCTGCGAGCAAGGCCCGACGCCAATCGAGCGCCCAAGTTCGGCTCTCCCGTTCATCTGCCTTCTGCTAATCCTGCGACCGAACTCGCGTACTCAAAGCCAAATGCTCCACCTCAAGAACGCATCCCTCCATCTCCCTAGCTCTGATACCATTTGTTAGGATCTTGGAGGATGTTCTTGAGAGAGGGAGAGGGAGGGAGAGAGATAGGCACAAAATTGGAGGAAATACAAATAAGCTTTTCAGATTTTTCCCCAACTCTTACATCAACCCAAGGCCTCTATTTATAGAGCTTCACCAAGGTGTGATAACATGCATGAGCAACCTAGCCTAAAACTAAAACAACTCATAACAGATAACTTACTCATTGTTGCATGAGAGAACAACAACAACAACAACATCAAGCCTTTATCCCACTACGTGGGGTCGGCTACATGAATCCTTTTTCTCCATTGTGTCCTATTAAAAGTCAAATTCTCGTTTAAATCTAATAAAGAAAGGTCATTCCTAATATTTTCTAACCAAGTCTTTTTAGGTCTACCACTACCTTTCTTAACATAAGTCAAATCTAATACCTCTACTCTCCTAACCGGGTCATCGCAAGGCCGCCGTTTTATGTGACCAAACCATCTAAGGCAACTTTCTCTAATCTTATCTTCTACTGGAGCTACTCCAACCTTTTCACGTATATGCTCATTTCGTATTCTATCTCTAAGGGTAAAGCCACTCATCCGCCTAAGCATCCTCATCTCTGCCACACTTAACTTAGTATTATGCTTCTCTTTTAAAGGCCAACATTCGGCACCATAAAGCATTGCAGGCCTCACTACCATCTTATAGAATTTTCCCTTAAGTTTGAGGGGTACATTTCTATCACATAACAAGCCCGATGCATTCCTCCACTTCAATCATCCAACTTGAATTCATATATTGATGATTGATTTATCGACCGATTTTATTTTATTTTTTTTTTTTTCAATCTTGAACATACAATTAGAATGAATAAAGTTTTGTTTGTGATAGCTTTTTATCATTATTTTTTCACTAATTTTTAAAAAAAAAATTGTACTAAAAAGCTGCTTTAAAACGTAATAAGAAAACTGTCACAAACAAAACTTAAACAAAGCTTAATGATGGTAAACATTATTAATAATTGTAATGTTGAATAAGAGTAGTAATTGTGGCTAATAAAGGGCAATGATTGTCTTACTTGATAATAGTTGTGACACAAGTTCATATGATGCTACTATAGTGGGCAAGGTTGTGGCATATTTGACATCGTATGTGGCACAAATACGTATGTAGTTGCGATGGTAGGAATTGGTCTTGATATATCAAATGTTAGTTTTAGTGCAAGTTACAATTATATTTTTCTAGGATAGTTATCTTCTATTAAGAAGAAATTGGAGCATTTGAGTATGCTTGTGCTCTCTCCTTTTTCGTGTATAAATATATTTTTTCGATATAAATTAGGCTTTATTTCAGAAGAAAATTGGAACCTCTTAGCATGTTCTCTTCAATGTTGCTTTCGTTGACTTGCAACAGCAACACTGTTGCATTAAACCATTATTTATCATCATCAAGATCACCATAGTCATAAATTTCCTTATGCGGCGATTAGGTTCCGCCTCCCAAACTCCATACTAGTTCAAGTTAGCCTACATTTTGGCTCCAATATGTTCACATATTCCTCTTCAATCCGGCCAACACCCAACCAAAACATCTCAATGATTTTCAACATGTTTAGTATTAACATAATCATGAAATTAATTCCCCAACCTACCATACACTCATATTTCCAATCTAAGTCCAACGTCGACAATACCAAGTATATCATTGCCATTATTTTCAGTCCCTCATGATATAATGAGGAACATATGTAATTAGTTGATGAGAAATCTGCACAACAACAACAACAATAAACATTTATCCCACTATGCAGAGTCGGCTACATCAATTATTATTCTCCATTGTGTCCTAATAAGACTCGGTCTCATCTAAATCTAATAAAAAAATCATTTTTTATATTTTCTAATAAATATTTTTAGCACTTCTACTACTTTTCTAAATATATTATGATGATAACCTTTTATTTTAATGTCATTTGAGTACAAATATTCTTGCTTTATTTAATTTTAGGAGGATTTACATATATACCGCTTTATATTATATTATTTGCATTCTAATACTTAAAATTTTAATATTTTATATTTATCACTCATAAACAACTTTAATATCAAATATATAACAATGTTAGTACTATATAAAAATATATAAAGCAATCGGTCTTTGAAATTTCTATTATCTTCCAGCAATCACGGCGATAATCAAATAATTCCAAAGCCCAATACAACCTTAGGGCAAATTATTGGGTCAGGTGACCGGAGCCAAAAGATAAGTTCGGACAACCAATAAAAATTTGCCGCGTCACCTTGTGCTTTAGTTGCGCTTTTTGACTTGCGCTTTAGTTGCGCTTTGGTTGCGCTTTAGTTGCGCTTTGGTTACGCTTTAGTAAAGTATGAATAATAACAAAAAATCATAATTTTGATGTATTTATAACCAAATATTTTCATATTATTATTTTTAGACATAATAATGTCAAAATATTTTAATGTAAAATACATTATAATAAAATTTAAAATTATTTAATTTATGTTAAAATTAATTTAATTTAAAATTTGATATAAAATATTAATCTGAAAAAATACGTCAGCTCTGACACTATTTTGTCTTATGGCATAATAATTCAAAGAAGCTGTTGTCGACGCTTCAAAGATTTGTCCATTATCGCAAAATAATTTAATTGAACTTTTGTTAGCTAATAATACTAACAAATTATTGGACAGTTTGACAAAACATTTAGGGGATATTTGCTTGCATGTGCTATAAGTATAAAATAATAATTTTATTTATTTTTAATATATATATATATTTTCAAGTATTTTGAAAGACAATTGTTATTTAATATTGAAAAACTTTTGAATTGGAAACTTTAGAAGGCAAATATTGTAATTAATATGAAAAGTTGCTTGATTTTTTAATGAAATTATTGCAAAAATAAAATTAAGAGTATAATTATAATTAAATAAATATGAGCTTCCGAGCATATTTAAACTGTATCGAATCATATTGACTCGGGATGTATTTGGGACAACTTTTTCTCAACTTTTTTTTTCCAGATAGCAACCATAATTTCGGTTTCGTTTGGGGCAGTTTTTTATTACTTTTTAAATGAGTTTTTTTGTATAATTTTTTTTTTATTTTATACTAAAAATCTGTTTTAAGTAGTAATAAAGACGCCCCAAACGAAGCCTTAGGCTTCATTTGGGATGGTTTTCTTCTTGCTTTCTAGTACAAAAATTTCTTAAATTTGAAAATTTTGTACTTGAAAGCTGTTTTAAAAAGTAGTATGAAAACTATTCCAAACGAAACCTTAGTTTGACTATTGTTTTCGCATTGTTTGTGAGAGATTTATGTGATATAAAGCTATTTTCTTATAACAAGAATAGCTAAGTTATTTTACCCACAATAATTTCACAATAAACTTTTTAAAATACTATAGCCATCCTAAACAGACCCTCAAGCTAATTCAGCTCAAAATATATTCTTATATCGAGCTAAATTTTAGTCGATCTAAACTACTATATTTCGAATTTGGGTCAAACCTAGCATTGTGAATAATTCATTGATCAAATACTAAAATAAATAGACATAATACTTACTAGATCAATGCCTCTCTCATGGTGATAAATCAAATGGTCATAATAGGACTTGCCTCAAATCGGACGGCCATAATTCAACTAAATTGGTCCAAACTTGATTTTAACCAATTCATTATTTTATGACCTAACTTTCATAGAGGATTATTGTCCATCCCTCTTGTGGAGATGAAAAAAAATTATAAAAAACTAAAGGAATTTTAACTCTTATACTTCTCAACAGATAGAATTTAGAGAATTTTGATCCTTATGCCTCCTATAAGATAAAATATAGAGAATTTTGACCTTTATGACTATCAAGAAACAAAGTGTGCATATAATACCAGAATATGCATTTAACACTAGATTTGAATTTCCTCCAACCACGCTAGATCTCCTCAAAATAATATATTTCAATCAAATAAATATATAATTTTATTTATTTTTAAAAGATTGTATTTAAAGTATTTTGAAAGGCAATTATTATTTAATATTGAAAAACTTTTGGATTTGAAACTTTTAGAAGACAAAGATTGTAATTTATATGAAAAGTTGCTTGATTTTTGAATGAAAGTATTACAAATAAAATTAAGAGTATAATTATAATTAGATAAATATGAGTTTTCGAGCATATTTAAACTGAATCGAAACATATTGACTCAGGGTATGTTTGAGATAGCTTCCTCACAGTTTTTTTTTTCAGGTAGCAAAAAAAAAAAAAAAAGGCTTCGTTTGAGACGGCTTTCTTCTTGCTTTCTAAAACAGTTTTCTAGTACAAAAATTCTTACAAAAATTCTTGAATTTTAATTTTTTGTACTAGAAAACAGTTTTAAAAAGCAGTACGAAAGCTTTCCCAAATGAAGCCTTAGTTTGGCTATTGTTTTCTCACTGTTTATTAGAGATTTATGAGGTAGAAAGCTGCTTTTTATAACAAGAATAGTTAAGTTATTTTACCCACAACAATTTCACAATAAACTTTTTAAAATGCTATAGCCATCCTAAAGAGACCCTCAAGCTAATTCAGCTCAAAATAAGAATATATTTCGAACTGAATTTGAGTCGATCTAAACTCCTGTATTATGAATTTGAGTCATACCTAACATGGTGAATAATTCATTAGTCAAATAATAAACTAAATATACATAATATAGACTAGATCTTAATTATGTTCATTGAAGGAAAGTTATAAATAAAAACACTGCATTCTCAATTTTGAAAGTTGTGATGTCTTCACATTCATTGAAGGTCATTCAATCTTAATGTGATGAACAATGCCTCTCTCATAGAAAGATATTTCAAAAGTCTAAAAAGTCTAAAGAAATATATAGAATCAGCGTAATATTTCGCCGAAAGAAAGGCAAGAGAGAGAAAAAGCCCTGGCTTTTCAACAGAGGCCATGGCCGCTATTAGATAGTACTAGTGGGCTCCTCGGCTGAAAGCATATCAGTGCTGCCTTCGTATGGTAAATCTAATGGTCATAATAGGACTTACATCAATTTGCACGGCTATGATTCAACTAAATTGGTCCAAACTTGACTTTAACCAATTCATTATTTTATAAGCTAACTTTCATAGAGGATTATTGTCATCCCTTTTGTGGAGATGGGTAAAAAAAATATCAAAAACTAAAGGAATTTGATTATCATTTTGTAAAAACCAGTATAAAAAAAAAAAAAAACATTATGATTGACATAGAAAGAATTTTTTACATAGAGATTAATAGACAAAAAGAGTTGTGACAATTTTATTTTGACCTTTAAGTTTGTCAGATGTTCATTATGGATTGAGATGTTGGTGAGAGGAAGATATTTAGATATTGTTTTGTAATATATATTTCAATATATATTTGCATTTGAAATATAATGGAAATTAAATATTTTGTAATTTGATTTTCTTAAGGATATTTAATTGTTTGAAAAATAAATTAATGAAATTTCATTTAATGGTGTTTGGTCTGCTGAAAAATAAAATATGTTATGTTTTGATTGTTTTCTACGACATGGAAGGATAATGACTAAAAACAACATAGACTGTTAGGGTCGTCAGATTGTTGTTGCTGATGAGGGTTTAGGGTTGTCGATTCCAAATTATTTTAGACCGCAATCTAATGAATTATTAATTCACATGATTCAGTTTAAATTAGAATTCTGCATACACTTTCCATAACAACTAAAATTCAAAACACTCAGATGACCAATACCATTTCATTTGATGATAGATCATTTTTTCAGTATTTGAATACTTTAATGATGTCAGAATTAGACGATCTCAACCTTTTTTGGATTTATTTCATTGAGACTCATGTTTTAAATATAATCACATATACTTTAAAAATCATTTGATTAACCAATTAATAAATCAAAATATTCAATTACGCTTTGTATGTTTGATTTAGAATCATTTGATCTCGAATTAGATCATTTTGTCATCGATTCTGTAGGAATTTTTATATCATAATATAAAATGCGGAAATAAAAAAACAGGATTATAATATTTCTTTAGGGCACAACCCTAACAGATTCATCATCTAAAATTTTTAATTTGAATATGAATTTATTAAAATTAAAATTAGAATACTAAGGATTTTAATTCTCAAAATTTTCATTCAACCATATATTAAATTTCATATCTCATTAAACACCCCATTTTCTTTTTTGAATGGAATGCCAACAATTAATTATACAGTAAGTCTAAATTCGGAACTTCTTTAAGGGGCTGTTTGGTATCGGATTTATCGTGGGATTTAAGTCGAATTTACGCTAAATCCAGCCAAACGGTTTTTGTGCGCGCGTTAAATCCCGGGATTCCATAAATCCCGGATTTACGGATTTACGGCTTAAATCCCGGATTTACTAAATCCCTCGGTTTGGTGGATTTAACGGGATTTAACATTAGAAGCGCGCGAAAGGGAGAAAGTTAACTTCACAGCCAGCGAGCTCCTGTTCTTGCTTCCGATCATAATGTCGTAACTTCTGATCCGACAAGAAGGGAAAGTCGTCGAAGGAGCGAAGTCGAACAGCCACGAAGGAACCGAAGTAGCGACGCGCGCAATCTGTACACCTCCTGCGAATCAACGAAGCCGAATGAGCGAAGTCGAACAGCCACGAAGGAACCGAAGTAGCGACGCGCGCAATCTGTACACCTCCTGCGAATCAACGAAGCCGAAGGAGCGAAGTCGAACAGCCACAAAGGAACCGAAGTAGCGACGCGCGCAATATGTACACCTCCTGCAAATCAACGAAGCCGAACAGCAACGACGAAAAGAAAAGATGAAATACAAACCCTAGACGCCTCAAAGTTATTATCGATTAACTTAATTTATATAATTTAAACAAATAATAATTAAGTTAATTAATTAAATAATTAATAGTAGAATTAGTGCATAAATTAATTATCTAATTTAACTTAATTGATTAATTAATGATATAATTAGTAATTAAATATTAATATAATTAGCTTATTTAATATTTCAACTCTCATTTTGGTCCATGTTAGTTTGTAATTAAAATTTTATTGAATTTTTGGTCATTTTATATGACCTAAAATTGATTTTATTATGTTTTATGCAATAATCTTAATTTTATAAATATCTCCTTTAAACTTAAATTCATAACTGCCATAAATCCTGATATATGTTACCAAACAATTTCTCAGGATTTAACAAGATTTAACATTTAACATACCAAACAGCTTTTTAGGATTTAACACATTTTAAATTTACTAAATTCGGATTTACATGATTTATTAAATCCCATTAAAATTAAATCCCACTTGTTGCCAAACAGCCCTTATATATTTTTTCCGGGCCCAGCTAACCCCCAAGCCCGATTCTGTCTCCGTAAAATGAGTTTCGCTCTCGCGCGCGCGTCCTCTCTCGGACTTCCCGCTATGAATAGCCGATGAGCGTCGTCCCGTCCGACGCTGTTCGCCGGAGATGATGAAATCAGACAATGGAATCCAAAGAGATCGACGACATAGATTCAGAAATTGCATCAACGGAGAAACCGGAGGCCGATTCCTTTCCTGGCGAGGAGATCCTCTGCGTTGAAAATCCTAAGATCATCGAGTGGGAAGAGCTGCAGCAGGAGCTAGCCAGACTGTGTAGCCTCTCCTCGGCCCACGCGAAGGCCAAGGAACGGAAGGAATTCCTCTCTCAGCAGCTCAGATCCGTCATCGAGGTAGGATTCCTCTGTAGGGTTTTAAGTTTGATCACTCTCTTTCCCTTTTCCCGGTTGATTCCATTGTTAAGCTTGGGTTAATATTTTGGAATCTAGATTATTGTTCAAATGAGTAAAAACCATCTCCTATGAAGAATTTGCTTTTCTTTTGCTTTTCATTGAGTAATTTTAGGGTTTGGCATGCAAGAAACACTGCAAGGATTTATTGTCTGTTTCGTTTGAAGGGATTGAATGAGAAGAGCTGGAAAGGATACGATAAACGAATTAAATTAAAATTATTTTTCGCCTACTTGTTTGATTGAGGAGAATTTGTGTGGAAGTGTGATTGATCTTTTTTGTTTGGCTTGAATGGATACAAAGATAAATTTAAGAATGAATACAACCTAATGTTTTTCGTACTTCAGTTATACTTAAAATTTTCACTGGTTAATCCTTGAGTAGATATAGAAATATGCATATGTTCCAATTTTCCTGGTCAAAATAATTTTCTATGAATTTCACTCAAACCAAAGAAGCAAGATGTAATTATAAGGTAAACAAGATTTCTTTTTACTTAATTCCTCTTAACGGAGCATATCCTTATGGATTCTATTATTTTTCCTTGTATGAATAAAAAATTAGTATGCTTTAATTGATTGGTTTGATGGTTAACGTCATGGAAATATGGTAAACAGGTCAGGCAGAAGTATCTGCAACAGTCCAATGAACTGTATGAGATGAGACAAAAGCTCGAGGCAAGGAAGCTTGCGATGGGGGAGATGGCAATGCAGATGAGGGAGACAAAGGAGGACGTGAAATGCAAAAAAGAGCAGCTTGCTAATTCTCTTAGATCTTTGTTGGTTGCTGGAAAGAGAGTATGTGCAGCACAGGAACAGCTACAGGTAACTGATTTCAAGTGAATATGATATGGAGTGTATTTTTTTTAAGTGAATTTGAAAATTTTGTTAGAGTGTTGTAGTCATGTTGATGCTGCTTCCTGTTTTGTCTCGATAACACTTAGATAATACTTAGTATGCTCGTGTTCTCAGCAATTTATGCTCATTTTTGACATTTTTGCATCCTTGTTATTTATAGTGTTCAATTACATGGTTTGCTTTTGTGAAAGTGGATGGATGCAAAATTTCTTCCAGGCTTCTTGTTGCCCAATGGCTTCTCTCTTGTATTTGTCCAATATTGTTATGCCTTTGAGTATTGTCTTTCCTAGTTAACTTAAATTATATTCTTTTCTCCTCTCCTTTTCGTTTGGTGCTTTTAGATGAGGAAGAAGCATTTGTAGTATCACAAAGAAATCACAATGATATTACCCTAGTATATAATTCTTGGGACTTGATTAAGAACATTATATAATTCCATTTCCAAATTATTTGGGGATGGTTAACCGGACAATCATGACCATATAACTGTAGACTATGACACAAAAGTTGTTGATGGAGCACTGTTTCTAATCCATGTATTCTTTCTTCTTGTTTACTATATTTACCGTATTTTTTTCTTTCTTCTTTTGTTTAGGTGCTGTTATCTATTAACCTATGTGGAATACAAGTTGTCGAGCATGTCAAAACATTTCCTCATAAATAGTAGACCTCTCATGTCATCCTATCTTTCTCAGGATTGTGCATGGTTCGATAATTACTATAATTGTATTAACCTAATCTATATTGCAAAATTTCTTCCACATTTAAATGCAGGGTAACCATTTGTTTTTCCTTGCCTTTGTTATTTATCTACTGTGAATTGGCTTGCAAAATGGAAAGAAAGCTTCCTGTTGTCTCTTTGTTCTATGTGGAGCTTATTGTGATTAGGAACTCGGTCACTCAAGAAGAACAATTACTAAGAATGATCCCAACTTGATCTACTTCAAGAAACCTTTCCATTTGACTGTAGGAAAGCATGAAAGGATGATGAGCTTAAAAAATGGCATTTAATAGTGGCTGCATTCAAAACAACTGTAACCTAAAAAATAAAATATTCTACGGAATGGCTCAATCAAGAATAACAAAAAAAAAAAAAAGATATAACTGGCAGCTTAAAAAAATATTGTTGGATTTAGTCTAATCTTAAAACTTTTTGTATGATATGGTACAATGTTGTGAATACATTGTGAGAGTGATTTTATAGTGTATAGATGTCTAGGAGGAGTATTAGGAAACTAATTCACATGAATGTCAACCCTCTGGTTAAAGAGAAAGCCAAAGCACTTTCACGTAAGCTTCAAAAATGGCGAAAATATTCATCAAATAATGCTATGAATTATTTTTTTGATTTCCTCTTCAAACCTTTTGGCATCCTCATTTGAATACCATTGGAAAGGTTAATCTTGGTTAACAGCCTAGACTTCATGGACATGCACATGCATTGGTGCACTGGGCTTGCAAGAACATGCACTTTACCTCTATTCCCACATAGATCCACTAACTTGTATAATGTGAAAACCCTTTGACTGCGTGTTCTGTCATACCTATTTTGAGAATGTATATCAGTATAATATTTTTTAATATTATAATGATTTGCTAGTACATCTAAGTTTTTGTGCCAAGCAAAAAATACAAACCAAATACAAGCCAAAGGTCTACATATGGTTGAATAATATATAGCCTTCAGAAATGGGAGATTCATTTCTTCATATTGTAGCTCACTCCATTGTGTTCTGGCCATTAGATGTAGAACGACGAATGTCATTTTCCATGGTCATATTGATTGGCATTTGTACTAATTATGTTATATTAGCATTTAGCACGCACAAACATGCCGGCAATTTATGAGCAAATCTCTTGGAATTAAATGTAACTTTTCCTTCTAATTGGTCTCTCTTTTGGCATTAATAAATATTTCTCTAGGGGTTTCAGCTCCTAGTTCTTATTTCTTTTCTGGATCATGTTCAGTTACTTTTATTTCAATTATCATTTTCATGTCGGGTACTGGCATGAAAGGAATGTGAAAATGATGAATATATTTTTATTGAAAGCTAACTAGATGGACAAACTGGTGGTGATGGGCAAAGGAATAGAGAGATAAAGGTAGTCTTTGGAGGTACCTTTAGAAGATTATTTCCATAACTGATAGTGATGGCAGCTTTATATACAAATGCTTTAGCTGGTGGCTACCAGACCCTCCTACTAGGTTGTGCGCTTGACACATGGCTATTGTCTTGTTTATGTAGCGTTAGAGAAGCCGGCTTAGATAATGGAGCTGTTTATTTTTATTTTTGTTTGGGCTGGCTAGATGTGCCTTCAAAATTCAACCAGTCAGATGGTGGGGCCCCATCATGCCTCTATTCATGATTACCCCACCTGCATATGCTCACTGATCTCTGTGAGATTTGCCCTCTGAAATAAAAGAATTCAAATAAATTGAAGTTTTTTTGTCTAGTATGATTACAGTATAATCAATTTTATATTGTTAACACTTTGTTGTATAAGTGCACCAGCATCTTCTATTTATGTTGGTCAATCTATCGGTATGTCATTTAGCGTGAAATTAGCGTTAGTTGAGTTAAAACTAATGGTATGAATTGCTCTCTCTCTCTCTCTCTCTCATTTTAATAAGCATTCCCTTTTTGATAGGAGGCTAATAAGTTGGTAATTGGAAAAATGGGACACGGGAATGCCAAAAGCTTGCAAACGATGCTACGGATGAGACAACAACATATGATTACTCAAGTTAATTCATTGTATCCAGTAAAATCATCGAATGAAGATGCATCCAAGGAGAAGTTTGATAAACCTTGTGCTGGTAAAATGTCAAGCTTTATTGCTATGTCATTTTTGTTGTTGTGACTATGGTTCATTAAAATTATGGCCAGGAGGACTTGTGTTGACAACTCGCATTCCTAAGTTTAATTATGGCTTTACAATTCGTGTACATCAATAAAGCTAGAAGCATTTGGAAAGATGGTATTAATGTGCTTAATTTGCGGTGCTTTAAATTTTTAGTTATTGATAAGTGTTGACTGTGCTTAGCACTTTGCATGGATTTGGTAACATTGTAACAGCTTTTATTCATGCCCACACTTTTTTTAATCTTTTGTGATACTCATTCTTTTTGGATGGTGGAAATTAGATAGATGACACATTGCACATGCTACCATGGTATAGGAACCTGTAGACTGCAAAATACTTGTGAAATAATAATCACTAGATCAGATTTTGCTCATGGCTTAAGAAAATAATTCTGATACCTTTGTTCACTCATTGGTATAACTTTTTATTGCTTTTCCATGCCTCCACTTTTGTGCCTGAAGTATATGCTCAACAGAATGTGCTTTGGCATGCCCTCATGTATAACTTGCATACTAGATTTGCCTTAGCCATAGTGTATTATGCTGTTCAATATCAGTCTTAACCACTTTTAAGTTTGTCTATTATAAAAATCACATTATAGGGGAAAAGGCCAAAATAATTCTCGAACTATTTGTATGTGGCCAATTTAGTTTCAAAGTATCACAATTCTTCAATTTAGGCTTTGTTTGTGATAGCTTTTTTACAGTTTTGATTTTTAGACCCCAACCACAATTTTTGTTTGGCCTGTTTGCAAGGAATTTTGTGCTAGGAAATTACTTTCTACTCCAGCTTTACAACCACCTTTTAAAAAAGTTATAATCGTTCCAAACCGATCCTTTGTCTCTCAACTTTGCAAAATTGATCTGAAATGGTCTCTTACGGACTAAACGAGAACAATTTTGTGTAGCCAAGGGACCAAATTAAGATCAGTTTTGTATGCTCATTTATGTCTGTTTCTATTTGAGAGGCCATTTGAGATAATATTTTATTGTCTAGAGATTAAATTGAAGAAATGTGATTAAATTATCCATATACAGTAATTGGGGGATTATGTTGGGCTTTTTCTTGCGCATTATGCATCAATACAATGATCATTTTTTTTTTCAAAATTTAGTTGGCAACTTGTAACAAATTGATGCTGTTTACATTCTACTTTTGGTCATCATTTTCATACTGGTCAATTTTTACCACGTTTGATTCCTGGCATCTTTTTCTAAGAATACGATGCTTTTTATTAGCTGAGATTTGGTTATTTTCATACGTAATATATGTTTTCTGCTCGCTTGACTGTATTGTTATTAGTTATTTACAATTTTTTCATCAGTGTATTCCCTTGAATGCGCTTAGATCCTAGTATAATTACATTTTTAGGAGATGAAGTACAATCATCTTTACCAGATATGACAAGGTCACCAACATTGTCATCTTTGACTATTTTGGGTCAGCAACTTACTGCCTTCCCTCTGAAGAAGACGAGTTTCTTCAGCGACAAAAAGGAGATTCAGAAGTCTTCAATTGTTCTTGGTTATGTTGCACATGTAAGTTCAATTTACATCTCGTTTGGGATAGCTTGTTTACTGCTTCTTAAAGCAGCTTTTTTGTGTAAAATTTTTAATTTTTGTACTAAAAAGTTGCTTTAATAAACAGTGAGAAAGTCATCACCATCACAAACGAAACTTTAGTAATATTTTCCCTTCTTTTTTTTCCATTTTGATGATATGATATACTTTTTTTGGTAGTGTAATGGTACTGAGGGTAGAGATCCTGACAAAATCTTTCTTGTTAGGTTCCCTTGTCGCAGTCTGTAGATTTATGAATATCACTCATGTTTTATAGGTAGTCTTGCTCGTTGCATCTTATCTTGATGTTCCTCTGCGATACCCCCTGCGCTTAGGGGGTTCTCGTTCACACATTTGTGACTATGCACCATCAACAGAGACTGCAACATCTGATTTGATTGTTAATCCAGTTGTTGGTGCAAATGCGAAGCCAGCAGAGTTTCCCCTTTTCTTAGAAGGCCAAGATTCTACAAGAGCCGCATATGCAATATTCTTACTAAATAAGGTTTGGTTTCAATTTACTGCACATCTCTCATTATATGTCAAAAATTGGTTTTCCTTTCTTACAAATGTCCTTCTATTTATTTTCCATCAAGCTAGAATTAAGTTCTTAAAATTCGTTCATACCATCAGTACTTGTCCCAATGAGATCTTGACACGTGGCTAATCACATTGAATTGGATTATAGTAGAACAATAACTCGCAATTCAGATCAAACATAAGTTATCAAAGTCAGTGCCAGAACATATAGAACTCCCCATCCATGTTTTATTTGAAAAAAGTTTTTAGGATATTCGAAATATCAAAGTCACTACCAAAACATATACAGCTCCCCATCTTTGTTTTATTTGGAAGAAGTTTACAGAACATTTGAATTATGTACGACTTGCACAAAACCACTGATCATTCTTTCAATAACTATATTAATGTAAGTTATTAAACATAATTATATTATCTTTTTAGAACAAAAGAATCATGGACAATCATTTCTTATTGTTTTTGGGAAATGGTTATTGAGAAGATGCAAATTCTAAAATTTGTGCAAGCTAAAGATTTGTTTGGGACAACTTTTAAACACAACTTGTTTACTACTATAAAAAAAATTTTGTACAAAAAAATTACTTTAGAAAGCAGCAATAAAATTGTCCCAAATGAAGCCTGCATTAGTCGATAATCACAGTTGAATATACTTTATGATGCCTAATTGAATGAAAAATGTTACTCATTGAATAAAAAGATAGATTTTTGTTGTTGTTGTTAATTGTCATACACAAACCTTACCAAATATGTACTCACATAGGCTTAATGAATGCATCTTTCTCTATCGTCCTTTCCAATGTTTACTCAAATATAATATCTTGAAAGAGACATCAAAGCATTAAAACTACCTCTTTTATTACAGAAAAAAAAATTATTAATCTACCTTTGCTAACAGATTTTATTTATCCCCTTGTGAAGGATTTGGAGCAATTATTGAATTTCTTTGGTGCTGAAAGTCTGGGACCACGTAATATATTAGCCAATCTAAAGGAACTAATGAGGATCATTCAATCTCCAGAATTTCTTGACAAGTAATGGAGTTCATCTGTACAATAAACCTGAAGCAGCTCAATAGGTTTTCCATTTTATATTTTTTATGCTTCCCATCTAATTTCCAGAGGTGCATACATATATTTTTTTTCTTAAAGCAACTCTTATAATTGGTATAAATGCTTTTTCTGCCAAATTTTCTGACCCAGATGATGTGCTCAGTAAGCCTTAAGTTATTAATTTACCATCAGTTCTTATTTATTTGGCTAATTTTATAATGCTTTTATTGATTGGAGCAATTATTACATCTGGTGTCTGAATGCGTTCAGAGACCAATAACAACGTGCCACGTCACCTAAAACTCGGTATTGCTCGGTATACATTCGGACCGTTCGGTTTTTGACCGGATGTAATAATTTCTCTATTGATTGATAGTCAAATCTTTCAACCAATAGATTAAGAAGAGCTCCATAAATATATTTTTGAGGTCTGATTTTTCATTGGTAATTTATTGTTGAGATACAAATTGAGTAATACTTATGTCTAATTGGATTAATATCTAATTTAGGCTTTGTTTGAACTACGGTCTTACTGCTTAATTTTTTTATATTGTAATTATTTTTTTTATTAATTTCAAAAATAATTTTTATGAGGAAATTATTTTCCTACAATAATGTGAAAAAGTAACTCCCTTTGCTTCACCAAGTTTTAATTTATAGGATATAATGTATTTAGTAGTGATTGAGCAGTACCTCGTTTTTCAGATATATTATTTGTGCTTGTTTCAAAAAGTAAGTGAATGTAACATTTAATATTAAGTAGTTGTGTTGGGGCCCAACTTAATTTAATTTAAATGCCTTGTTTATTTCACTATGTTGTTAGTATTGACTGAAGGAAGTTTTAAAAACAAGTTAAATTTTAATTTGAGATCATTTTCTTATTATTTTATGAAATAATTTTTAAAAAAAAAAATTAATTAAAAAATTTATATTAAATAATCATTCCATAAAGCGGTTAAAAAACTGTATATAAAACCTAGATCAACGGTTATTAATTCAAAACAACCCATTCATTGCTTGGATATCAATTTGCTTTTATTGTTGTAGCGCAATCTGCAGAGTTTTTGTTGGTAAACGGCCGGAATGATTTTATGTTACTCGTACCTTTCTAGCCGTTCGTATGGCATTGGTAAGTGTATGGATTGTATCTTGCTCGTTGGACTATCCCTTAAAGTTTCAGTCGAGCGTTAGATTTATTCTAGAGCTTTATTTTAAATAGCTCGTTAAATCGGATGAATTAAACTCCAGTCTTGTAACTCAAATAGCATTTGAACTTCAACAAGATAGCTTACGAGATAGATATATATATAATATAAGGACCCCATTTGGCTCGGTGGTTGAATTATGGAATGTCAGTCATGGATCGTATTCAATAAATATAGATATATAAGTTTTGCTGTAAGACCATAATATAGATGAATATATTAATACTAAAGACGACGTTTACAGAATTTTGTGAGCTTTAGTTATCCAGGTTATTAAACACTTATTTCTGAAAGTATTTACTTAATAACTTGATTTTGTTGCCTCGATGATCACTCGTTTCAGCAACCATACTGAGGATCAAAGTTAATTTATCATCTGCTAATCATTTGTAAACATCGTATCAGTTATAGCACAAAATTAACGCTTAATTATATTTTAAATAATAGTCTTAATTTAAGTATTACATAAATAATATCAAATTTAACACTATTAAATATGTAAATCTATATTGTTGGTTTGTATCTATATCCTCCTTATATTAAGGTTTTAGAATATTTTGAAAATTGCTAAGTCTGTATGCTGCTTTTAGAGATATTAAAGATTACATTTTGTTAAATATCTATGAAGTTTCAGTGCATTGTACAACAGATTGAATGTTTTAGCCACCACTATATAAAACTGAAAATAGCAGAAATCTTTCAAATGAGAACTTAAATAGGAAATAAGGGATCTAACTATTTCCTACCAAAAGGAAAAAAAAAAGCAACAATGAATTGAATGCAAATATCAACTTTTCTACAACAAACAAAAAATTTAGAGAAATTGAGCTTCTTTTGGGACGGCTTTCTTACTGTTTCTTAAAACAATTTTTTAGTGCAAAAATTTTTTAAACTAAAAATAGTTGTACTAAAAATCTACTAGAAAGCTATCCCAAACGAAGCCAACATCTAAACTGCTTTGCTGTCACAACAGCTCAATCAATGTAAGGAAATTAAATAATAGATATCAACAAAACATCATCCATGCTACATTTTCTTCCTTGATAAAGATGAGAAAGACCTAACCTCAATATCCTTTGTATAGATATTTGTAAGAGCAAAAAGAAGTAATATGAAAACAACCTGCGCGCTCATGATTCCAAAATGGCTGATGCTGTTACCGATTTCCATCCAACTTCCTGTATTTCGAACCTACAGTCGAATGTTATTTCATGGTGAGAAAAATCTAGATCTTGATATCATCAGTTCATATTGTAGATTATAATATTGACATAAGAAAATCAATGAAATAAAATATAAACATCATAAACTGACATTTAGTTAAAAAGAGTCACCATAAAACCATCTTAAACTCAAGAAAGAAACTATGGGTCCATTTGTGGAACTTTTATTTCGTCCGGTGCAAGGACGTAGAGGAACGTCCGGTCGGAGTCAATTTCCCGTCAAAAAACTAAGTATTTGCTCGGTACAACTAGGTATTATTTGATAATAATGAGGAATACCGTTCTCTGAAGACCAATACCGAGTTATACCGAGCTGTACCGAGAAATACCGAGTTGTACCGATTTTTTCTGGGAAAATCTCGGTACAACTTTGGTATAACTCGGTATTTGCTCGGTAAAGCCCGGTATAACTCGGTATTGGATCTTCAAATGATGGTATTCTTCGTTATTGTTTGGTATTGCTCAGTATTTGCTCGGTACAATTCGTTTTTGGGCGGGAATTTGCCTCCGACCGAACGTTCCTCTATGTCCGGTCGGAGGACGTAATAATTGTTCCCATTTGTGGCAATGTTTTCACTGATTTTATTTTGCTACAACTATTGCTATTTAAAAAAAAAAAATAGTGAAAAACAAGTTTTTATAACTAAATATATTAGTGTGATAGCTATAAGAAATTCATTAATTTTTTCAAAAGTGAAAACTTATAATACTCACAATAGCTTTTTTTTTCACAATAATTCTATGCCTTAAAAACAATTGCAAGTGCCCCAAATAAACCCTATAGATGGATCTCCTTGTAGTGCTTTTAGTCGGTTTCACAATCAAATCTTTGGCATATTAAAACTTAGGGTCTATTTGAGATAGCTTTCTCATAATTTTGCTTTCAAACTGCTATCACAGATCCAATTTGGCTACTGCTTCCTAGTAGTTTCCAAAAAGCATACGCAACGGGTTCGTAGTTCGGTGGACTAGCCAAATTATCCAAGCCCATTACTTTCCCAATACTAAATGACCTTGAAATGGAAGAAATTAGTCTGGCATTTTCACAAACAACAATTCTCCAATTTGTTCGATGCAATGGCAGTGCTAACTGCACACGGACGAAAAGACATTTGCACTAGGAGATGATAAAGCAAGATAGAGAAGTGCTTTCTGAATCTCAATGGACAAGATCACTATAGAAGCATCATGGTAGAACGTTTAAGCACGAAAATTAGCAATTTACTACTAAATTCTTCTCATTTTTAGATTTTAGAAGAAAATAACGCATTTAATTGAGAAAGGCAATGGTTAATTACCAAAATATGAAATTAGCAATATCAAACTTTACCAGGAAAAAGAAATGTATCGTCATCACATCAGAAAACAGTATTACGAGGAAATAACAGCCTAGACGTGGAACTTGAAGAAGCTTTGTCAGAGCACTGAAGACACATCTGCATAATTTTTAACAAGAATACGTGTAAGAACTTGGTATTCAGATTTACTTAGCGGATATTTAAAAAAAATTTATTGGAGGGATTTTAACTGACAAAGTGACAAATTGTGCACTAATCATGAAAACCATTACACAGGCAAAGGACTATAATAATATCGATGTGAAAATTTTGGGGAAATGTTAAAACAGTTCAATCAAGAAATAGAACTATTACTTGAGAAAATGGTGCCATCAAATGAACCAACAATGCTATTCAACCTAGACTAAATACCATCAAATATACAGGGGGAGACATTTGATATCAATTAAAATGAACTGGAGTCATTATTAACATAACGGATTTAACATGCAAACTCTTTCCCTTAACTGATTATTCACTACCAATAATCTTGATAAGCAAAAGATTTCAGCATTGATTTTCTTGTAACAAGCAATGAAAAATTGGCACATATTCTTCATGGAAAATCAAAATGGTGTATCAGAATTTGTACACACCGTGCACAGACTTGAGTTGCCAACAGAAAAGGTGCCTAAATTTTCAAAGAAGTGCAAACTAATTACATTTATCCAATATATATATACACACACACACATATATATATATATATATATATACAGAGAGGGAGGGAGAATAAAGTTAACTAAATCTTTCATCATTTGAGTTCCTCATTGAGAATGTGCCAAGCTATATGAGCTCTAAGAAAACCCAATCCAACTCTATCAAATAACTAGATTGAATTTTAGATAAGAACTACTCAAATATTTCTCCCTCTAACAAGGACATTATGATTTGATTTGATGTTCTCATAGGCATAAGCCCCTATAACTATTTACTATGCTTGATTGCAACAGTGAATTTTTTATCAAGGCTAGTTTATATGCACTACAATATTTTGCTTTATTTGAACAAGGCAAGAGAACATACTACTATTAACTCAAAAGTAAATAGTTGGGGGAGTTGGGGACAACTTGATCAATATCATATGATTTCATCATCTCGAATTGTTAAGTATCATGATCTAGTTAGTTAGTAGAGATAATCTACTCGATTAAACATAAATATCCCTATCAATGGGTTGCATTTACCAAGGGCATCTTGTAGGCCTGGATGAAAACTTGTTGAAAAGTTCAATTTTAAGCCAAGCTAATTAACACAGAGCTTATTTTCTTATGGCTCACAATTTATAAACTTTACCATTGGGCAACATCCAGACTTACGCGCCATAATTGTAATATAATGGCGACATCACAATTGACCTAACCACCCAATTAGATGCACATGCCCACATCTTTATTTGCAAAAAAATTTATGTGTGATTAAATGGAAACAATTGGTAAGATTTTAGCTCTTTGTGAGCTTTAGCAAAACTTAAAATTTTCATCGTTATTTGAAGTTTGCACCATTTAAATGTGCTTCTTGGAGATGAATATTTGATTTTCTCAAAATTGGATGGGCCCTAAAAAAATCAAAGTGATTATGGCCAAAGATCTTACAAAAATAGCAAAAGTAGGTAAAGCTTTCAAATTCAATATTTTGTTAGTAACCACAAGATGACGTACTAGCCCACATCTTCGTATGAAAATGAGAGGAAACATCATTTCCATTAGGACCCTAGCCACTAATGGTATGAAAAGATGGCTAGTAGCAGCATCAATTTGCATGATTTACAAAAAATCGATTTGGACAATTCTTTATGGACCATGTCTACTCTACCACAATATGTAAAAGAACAAGCACTAAAATGTTATTAGCTTAACCCTATCAACTTTACTTCTCATATCTAGGGGATCCATATTTGAATAGTTATACAGCTAAGGGTCATATCTACTCTACTCTTACATATAGAGGATTGACCTTTGAAATCAAGGTTCAAGGCACTAGCAATGACTCTTGAAATCATCTCAAAATTTTGGATATATTTTTCATTTAATTTTTTGTTCCTCATTTTCAATTGTGTGTGCGCGTGTGAGGGCGGGGGTATTTATTTTTTCTTTTTCCAAGACTTTCCTTTTTTTATAATTTTTTCTTTTATTTTCATATTGTAGAAACTTGAGTAGATCTAAAATTGAATATACGGAGTAATTTTAGTAGTAATAGACCTAATAAGGGGATTGTGATTTTGGGTGATCAAATCATTAATAAGAGTACAAATTTTAGACATCTTGGATCTATTGTTCAGAGTGATGGTGAAATAGATAGGGATATTATCAACAGAATTCAAGTTGGATGGTTGAAGTGAAGGAATGCATCGGCTTGTTGTGTGATAGAAAACTCCCCCTAAAACTTAAGGGAAAATTCTATAAGATGATGGTGAGACCTGCAATGCTTTATGATGCCGAATTTTGGCCATTAAAAGAGAAGCATAACACTAAGTTAAGTGTTAAAGAGATGAGGATGCTCATGTGGATGAGTGGCTTTATCCTTAGAGATAGGATACGCAATGAGCATATACGTAAAAAGGTTGGAATAGCGCCAGTGGAAGATAAGATTAGAGAGAGTTGACTTAGATGGGTTGATCACATAAAACAGCAGCCTTCAGATGACCCAATTAGGAAAGTAAGGTATTAAATTTGACTTATGTTAAGAAAGGTAGAGGTAGACCTAAAAAGACTTGGTTAGAAAATATTAGAAATGATCTTTCTTTATTAGATTTAAACGAGAATTTAATTTTTAACAGGACACAATGGAGAAAAAGGATTCATGTAGCCGACCCCGCGTAGTGGGACAAAGGCTTGATGCTGTTGTTTTATTTTTATACTGTAGAAAATATATGAAGCCTCATTTAAAACTTCTTAGTTGAGTTCAACACATAACAACATAATGCAATTAGAGTCATGAAAAAAAAAATTGAGAACATATGAACTTGCATGCCTGTCGAAGTTGATGAATTTATATTATAATTCCATAGAAAAGCATGCATTGCACTCATGTAAGATGGGACTTGTTTACGCAAAAATCTTCAGTGAAAGTTCTCTCAATCATTTTTGAAGCATTTAAGATAGGACTTAGTTTATGCAAAAAAACTTCAGTGATGGTTGGAACGGCCGTTCTGGTTCCATTCTTAAAACCTTAGAAATTATGTTTTCATCATTTTTGAAGCACTTTTTTTATCACAAGTTCTATTGCGTTGTGCCCTTGAAGGTGATTTTTTTTCCTAAAATTTATGAGGCATATTTTATGTCTTCTTTTATTTGGGAATTTACATATGGATTTACTTTTCATCATTTATGTTGGTACCTCCATTCCTATGTTGATCACTTCAGTGCCCCTTGGGTGTTGTAGTGCACTAGGTTCCACAACCTAAAATTTCATTCCACCACACCAATAAATGTGTTTAGGGGCCTTCGGGTGTGGTGTTTTGTGTGAGAATGCAAAAAATCTACATGAAAATATGCTTCTCATTGCATCAAAATGCACAAACAGGTTTCACGCAAAGCAATCATTCCTATTTTTAAAATCCCCGCACAATGAGTTCACAACCAAATGAGTAACACAAAAGATGAGAGACAAGGATATTGAGGCAACCCCAACCACGAAAAGGGGCCCGCTTGTGGGTTAGGGTGGAGTTTGTAAAGGAAGGAAAGTAAAACGAGAGGAGGGAGGGGATTAAAAAAATTAAAATAATTAGGGGGTCAAATCAATGCATAGTTTAGTATAAGCAAGTGCCAAAAGTGAGTGAGGGAGGATTGCCATTCATATATATATGCGATGGTCCCATTTTTGGTACCCTAAAGGAACCTATTAAGGCACTAAAAAATGCATGTTATTCGGTAGACAGGTAAGGGTGCATGGAGTTTGTCACTCCCAATTATTTGTTTTTGTTTTTTTAAAGTGATGTAGGGCAATTTGGTTCCCCTTTCTAAGCACATTACTTGTAGAAGCATAGAATCATAAAGAGAGGTGAAAAAGTTATCTTTTTAGTTATTCCTTAACTTGTAGGTTCTCTCGCGTCACAATGCGAACAATATGAGGGGGATTCCCATATCATTTAGGCATTCCAAACACATTGGGGTGATTTGGTTAGGGCAATGAGCTATTGATTCAAAAGATTTTTAAATGATTTCAAATTCTAGAATAAGCTTTTTTATAAGTTAGGAGGCATTGATATTTGATAAGCGATGAAGTTGATTAGCACTTAGCATTGACAGACATATAATACATGCCATCATCCTAGTTGTTCATTGATTGTCATGCAGGGACACCCTTCGAATCGATCAAAAATCAAGGGACGTGTGTCGAGATCTTATAGGTTGATGAGATACGTTGAGAAGTGGGCATGAAAAGATACTAGGTTAGCTTGGTTGGGAACCATTGGACAACTAAAACGATAACACTATTGGGACCATATGGGGCACATGCAGGCATTGGTGCATGCACATGAGTGGTAACAGCTAACGATGCTATAGGCCAATTAATGCAACCAAGTCCAAATGTAGGCAGAAGCTAGGAGCCTAGAAGGCTTGTGCTAACAAGAGGTGCTAGGAATTGAGAATAAGTGGCAGGAAATGATACATATATGTCATACAAGATGATGTGGGGAGATGGGTTTGATAAGGAGGTGTCCGGCTAGCAAGAACAAATCAAAATGAATGTGTCATGCAGGTGAGCTTAGGCTAGCTAGCAAACCCTAGATGAATAATGGCAACCTTGGCAAGTAGCTACAAGGTAGTTGGTGGCATGACTGCTGAAGTTAGAGCAAAGGCGTGTGTAGATTTATGGTAAGTTCAAAGGATCCTAATTACTACATTGTTTTGGTTGTCATTAGGACATCTCTAACTATAATTAAATACAAAACTTGGGTAGTATAATGGCTTAAAAAAGACATTATTACAAAATTCATAAAAATTAAAATAATTATTTTTATCACATAAATTTATTAAATAATTAATTTGCTAATTAATCATGAAATTACTATTTTTAGTTGAAAGCAAATTAATTATTAACCATTCTAAAAAAATTAGTTTACCACCATAGCTATTAATTACTACCAAATTTACTATACTAATTAATTAATTAATGTTTAATAATTTAAAGTTAACCATTAAAAATTATTATTATCAGCTATTATTTAATATAATAACCTTAAATTTTAATATCCTAAGTATTAATTAAAACTTAATAATCAAACCCCCTAATAATAAATCAGAATAAAATTAATTAGAATGCTTATTTTTAATTATTAGTGCATCAATAAAAATAAAGCATAATAGAATAAATGATACTTAATCATAATTAATCCACAATTAAATAATTCATGTATAATTTAATATCTAAATAATTAATTAATTCTACATAATGTTCGACTATTCTACTAATCAGAATATCTTTCCCAAGGTATGAATTAATACTTAATATTTAAAATCCAACAGTTACACAATCTATGATTAATTAGAATATTTATTTTTAATTATTTATGCATCAGCCTTCTTTGCGAACTCAATCGTCCTCACTTCTCATCATCAACTAGCCCAAGTTTAACCCTGACAACGGTTTCAACCCCTCATAATCCCTCCCTCCATCAAGTAGCCTCCACCAATTGTTGACTTGACATTGTTCTCTACATGCACCAACCCTCTTGTTGGTTACTTAACCGTCTTTGACTCCTTACCCCTCTCCCATAGCACGATACTCCACCACAACCTACCCTTCCTCTCCTCCTCTGACTGCTCCCTCCCCAAACACTTCAACAAACTCAACCCCCTTCAAGCTCACCCCCTTTTATAAACTGTAACCTAACTCATACTTATTAAAAAGCTGTTTACTGGTTTTCATAGAGTCTAACTTTTCCTGACAACAACTAACTAGATTCTTAATAAACTGTTAGACCGGTCCACGCGGGACAGGCCTAGGCGCAAACGAGTCGGAAGCCTCCGCCTCCTGCTTTAGCCGCACGCACCGCCGAAACAAACAAAGTATTTTAGGAAGGATTTTTTAGGGATTTGGGAGGGAAATTTGAATGTAGGGACAGTTTAGGGATTTCCTTTTGATTTGTATGCATTAAATACTTTATTTTCCTAGGGCTAGGGCATCTTGAATTTGACTGAAATTTGATATCTCTTAGATTTAGGTTTTCTTTGGGCTCTAGCGGCGTCTAGAGATTTGGGAGAGATCGATCATCCTCTCGAATTGAGGATCAATTGTATCTTGTTTATTTTTCTTCCGTTAGTTGATTTCTTACAATAAAATCTACTATTTTCCTTGGATTTCAGAAGAATTCTCGCTGTTTTCTGAAGATAGATAGGAAATACTTGAGATCTACAAATGTTTCCTATCATAAACATCTAAAAACTAATTTTATCATCATAGATAGAATAATTAGGATGTAGAAAGCATTACCAGGAATAACTTTCTGCTATGCACTTTTGCTTTCTTGAATAATAGAAACACTTCTAGGATGTTCAAAAAAATAAAAGCTAAACAACTCCTTCCATAGAGCTGTAATTTAGGCTGTTTTCCGGAAAGATCTTGAATGGATATTATCTTATATGATTGATTAATGAACCACTTCTTTTAATTTTTTATATAAAAAACAAGATTAAGATATTCTATTATTACATGACATTTATAATACAAATTCATTTTGATCATTCAATTGACTCATATAAACGCAATAATTTTTTTTTTACCAAAAATCACAATTCTTACAACACGTTAGACAATAATCTTAACATCGTTTTAGTAAAATAGGCATAAACTTTAACCGACTTGACAACACTCTACAACACATCACAACAATACCAAATGGAGACTCAGATCAATATCAAACTCTATTTAAATATAAAATAACGTATTGCTGATAATACTCAACCTTTAGGGTGCGCATTTGATCAATTCAGTGATATATTTATCAGATTGATTAAGCCAATCAATTTTGATTTTGTTGTTCTGGAAATTGAACCAATTGAACAAAGTTCAAGAATGAAACCAACAAAACCTTTTTTTTTTTTTTTTGCCTATTTAGTTTTTGTTGCTTAAACAAAATTTGTGAATTTCAAAATTGGAAATAAATACTAGCATGAACCAAAACCACTCTAGTTGTGCATCCAAAAACTAAATTTTGATGTGTTTATGCAATTATGAACTATTGTTCATTTTATCGGTCAATTCATTTTCTGCAATAAAATAACTGAACCAAAATTAATCAACTGAAATATATTACAAATTCTAGCCGGAAAACCTAACTGATTTTTTTTCAAATAGAATCAAACTGATTAATTTGTGTTGAGTTGGTTTGATTTCCACTTTTGCTCAAATAATGCACAACCCATAGCTATTCAAATGTACTATATTTGTATGTAATACAGTATGCATGGAAAACTAAATTTTCCCAAGGATATATATCTCGCCGCGGCTTATAAAAGGATGGGATAAGTTTCAAGGCCTAATGGCTGCTATAGCTAGCAGGGCTGCTGATGATGAGTTGTAAGCTAGATATAATACAATTTGAACGTGATAGTAGTTTTACAGCGTCCATACAAAACATAATGTGAATATGCATCTTTAAGAAAACATCCGAACAAAATGCATCACAAACATAATAAAAACACAGCTATAATTAGGAAAGTAACTGTAATACTTCTTGAGAAAAAATGAAGCTGAAATGGGTCCACACAAAAGACACGTCATAACATTGCAATAAGATAGTTGTAATAGATATGCATATAAAGCCTCAAATCGTTGATGTACAAAAAACAAAAAGTGCTAATTAGTGCACCAAATTAAACAGTTCAACTAGAATGCTATCAACATAAATTAAAGGAAGGAATACTTACATGACAAGCATAAATGGAATAAACAACTTGAATATAAGCAATGCCGCCATAAGAAAAGGCTGGAATTAAGAAGATTTTAGTTAACAAAGGAGTACCAATCTGGACAATGAAAATATATTAATACACAAACACAGATCTATACACGATGCTTACACTGAATATTGTGATGAATCGGTAAACAGATGATATCTCAAAACTTGCAATGCTTGCAAAATTACCAGTTCCAAAAAAGGCGACATTAAACAAAACCATCTGCAGTTGAGGATAAGTTCCAAATAAATAAGTGCTAATCTTGAATAAAATGATATCTTATTAAACCTGACCATGGAAAGAAAGAGGACAGATATTGCAATCTACTTCAAGACACTGTAGGCATCAACTATTTTTCAATGCCAACATTTTTTATGTTATTATCAACATCTAAAATATAAAAAAATTAACCTTAGAAATCCACGAGTAGGACAAACAATAAGACCCACAACCTAAGAGATGGTTTGGGATCACTTTTGTTATTTTATTTTTATTTTGTTTGGTTTGTCTTAATTTGAAATAAACATGTTTTGTACCCTAGTAACATATTTTATTTATATAGAATAGTAGAAAAATTGATTTCTATGGTAATGTCGACAATCATCGGCAGAGTAGTGGCAGTGGCCAAAAGCAGCAGTCATTGGCCGCCAATGGCTAATGGTGGTGGTTGGAGGTGGCAATCAATAGTGATCAAAGGTGGCGGCCAGAGGTGATTGGCCAGCAAAATGCAAATAAATACCATCCTTATTTTTCAACATCATTTTCAAAATTGGATTGTACAAAAAAAAAAAGTTGGTTGAGCAATATTTTCAACATCCTTACACCACCGACCAATTGGTTGAGCAATATTATCTTTGACCTCCAAAGTGGAGGTCATAGGTTTAAATCTCTATAAAAAAAATAAAAAAGATTATATAAATTCATTCAAATCATTTGAACTTCCTAACAAAATGGCGTATTGTAATATTTAGAGCATGTTTGATCATTCTGATGGATTAAAGACAAGATAATAGCAAATTTTACATGACCGTCTATAGGTCATCCAAATTCCTCTTCAATTGATACATGCTTAATTGATTATAGCATCTACGAATGTGTGACTATATAAATTGTGTTTTTCTGTTCTTTTTCTTTTTGGGTGGCACATGTAGAAGTTATTTAAAATATCTAGTCTAGGCTGAAACTATAAAGAAACCTACTTGAAGAATATATGAAAACTTCAATGGTTATGGAAATAAATCATTGAAGTGATGTAATGTACAATGCGGCTCAGATAACCGATTATTTTGGAGCAATTTCACAATTAACAGTTAAGAGAGGAAGCAATCTCATTTCATTGTTATGAATAACGTGAAATAACTTACAAAAGCCAAGGGAACCCTTATGTGAGAAAGATTTAATGTACTTTCTTCATGTCTACTGATCAACTTGTCTTCAAGATTTGCAATAAAAGGAGATTCTTTGCCCTTAGTCACACACATTATTGTACATTCTACCAAAATCCACCCCATGAGTACTAAAGCAAGTGCGCTATAAAAGACAGCTTCATATCTGTAGAATCAAATTTGTGAAAGAAATATGAATGATAATTTTAACATCTTCATAGAGAAAAAAAGTGAAACAGAATATCAGAATGCTGAAAAATAAGGTAAGAAAAATTAAATCATTATTAATTAACGAAAACAAATTACCCAATTGACAAGAGGAGAAAAGGAGGAGCAAAGCCCAAAAATATAGATGTGAGGCGGGTCAAGAGAGCAGGCTTTGAAAAAAATGGAAGAATCATTGATAATCCTGTAAGAGAAGTTTGCAGATTAAGAAAATTGCGACAATATAATCAACTAGAAAAAGAAACAAAAAACCAAAATACGAAAACAACTGAAAAGTTCCAAAATATTGTCATCATAAGAAAAGCAAAAACAAAGATGCAGCGAAAAAAGATATCACTTGTAAATAACAAAATCCCAACTAGGACCGTTTAAAAATAAAGGTTACGTTATAAGTAATGACTAAGAAATACTATAGTTGAAACATGATATTCTAAAACAAATCTAAGGCACTGGTCTGCAGCCCATTCGAATAAAAAACTTAGCTTGCACTCCTATGAGAGTACCAGCTAAAGAAAATGAAGGGCAATGACACAATTTTGAGCAAGGGGCCCTTGGTATAAAAAGAACTGTGGTCTAGATGGGATTCCTAGCTAAGTTCTCACTTTTCAGTACTAAAAATATCATCAGGTTCAGTGTTTAGTAGTTCAAGTTGGCAGGATATCAAGCCCTAACGCCAGTGACACAATTTTGAGCAAATTTATCATCAATCCTGGGACACAAATGCAAACAAAAATAAGTTGAACAAAAAAAACAAATTGCACCACTCATGTACGACCCTAGCTACATGAAAGGCCCTTTGGTTTAAAATTCATTAAAAACAATTAGCCATAATTTGCAACTTAATACCTTCTCATAGAATAACTCCCTAATGATTGAGATTCATAAAGAATTTGCAATAAGTTACTATAATGCATACTGCTGGCTTATGAATTTACATGTGCTGCTCATATCTTTAATTAGCAGTCTTAAGTTACCCATGACCCTTAAATTTGAATAATATTATCATCATTATTAGCCTTATCCCAATTATTTCAGGGAAATTTTGAAAAATAATAAGCACAAATAAAATTAAAGCCATCATACTAACAGCTCTTAAAGGGGAATGCTTCCAATGTGTTTTAAACTTCATGTGTCGTTAGTTTAAAGAAATTGACACTGGAATATCAGTGTAATAGAATTGTCCCAAACTTTAAAACTATTCTAGTAAAAAATCAAAGTGATTTGATAATTTAAATCCTTACTTTTCAAATATGATTCAAAATAGGCTCTCTAAAGCATTATACGTCAAACCACATATTATCATGCTCCTATGCCTTTAATCTTCTTGAACATCTGATATGGCCAAGCCATGTATGAGTCAAAGGCCACCTCGAATGAGAGAATCCATGGCTCCTAATGAAGCACATAGAAGTCTGTAGCAAAGGCTCTTTGGCTTTTTTAATAAGATCCACCCAATAAGACCAAGGATGATAAAATCAAACAATCTTAATAAAATTTGCCACAATCTACACAATCTCCCCATTGCCTCAAGTACAAATAAATAATGCAGCACAAGACTTATGTAGATTGTCATCTAAAAAATATGAGTACAGCTATGCGACTACTACAATACTTATGTTTGCACAATGATTAAGGCCTAGTGGTTTCCTTAATCGAGATCTCTTACGTACTTGGGAGAGGTAATGTTAAAATCCCAACCATCCCTTTGGCCCTTGATCCCACGGCCAAGGATGGAGATCCGTGGGAGGCTCACCTGGATTACGCCAATCTCCTTCCATATTCGGGTGGTTGATTTAGGAAGGATTATATTAGCGCAATTATGAATAATTTTGTATTTATTTGTTTTTTTATTAAGATATCCTGCATAGATCTATAAATAGGGATAAATTTGTGTAATAATAATTGAATCCTTTTTCCCTCTCCAATTCTATGAATTCTAACAGGTAACCAAGGGAGCTTGTTCACATAGGCAATCTCAAAATTAAAAAAAAAAAGTCTTTTGTTTAAGTGATACCCATGAAAAGTTAATATATTGATCTCACCAAAACATTGTTGAGGCTGCTCCCCAAAACAAGAAAGATTTTAAGTTACCTCCTACCCCACTAGGTATTATTAGCCAACAGAAATTTCTATAGAAAATATATGCTCATTCAAATAAACATGGAATAGAAATAAAGACACCATAGATCATTGTGGCAATTTCTTTGTATAAAAGCAATGCTAGGAGCCTAAGAATTAAAATATTTTATGAAATATTGATATATAAAGACACCATAGATCATTGTGGCAACTTCTTTGCACGTAAAAGCAATGCTAGTAGCCTAAGAAATAAAATACTTATGAAATGTTGATATATAACCAACTAATTATACCGCTCCTCTTCCCTTTATTCTTTCTGCCAAAACTTTAATGAAAATTTCATATCTTTTACCAAAAAATAATAATAATAATAATAAAGAATTCCATATCATCTTAAACTAATCTAACTAATTAATCTATTTTTGTCATTCCAAATGAAACAATAACTAGCAAAGCATTCAACAGCCATCGAAGAAAGAGACAATTGAATTTGAGGATAATAACCTCTACATATTCATAAATTAAGGACCATATCTACTTCACTAGAGTGTTCCGAAACATACTGCAGTGCAGAATAAAGACAACACAAAATTGGTGTGCCAGAAGCAAATGGGAGAGGATTAGGAAATTAAAAACAAAACATATACCAAATAAAGCGTCATAATGTGATAAAAATTGAACACTTTAGAAGAAAATAAAGCCATAGAGCAGTTAAAAAACAAAGATCAGGAAATCACCAGCAATTAACCAGTTAACTAACTGGTGTACCACAAGAAGTTCTCTTTTCTCAGCTCTATGAGTTGTAGATAATACCACCATCACCGATGATAGTCCAACTAAAAGGACCTAATAAAATAAAAAGCTAAGAGAAAATATCACCTAGACAATCCATAAAACATAAATGCACGGATTTCACATGAGTGAATATGATTTGTTACCTGAGCATAGAAGAGGACAGGAAATTTCAACTTATTTCTATCAGACTGAGTGATTAGTTGCTTAAAATTGTTGCCTTCACTTGTTGCATCAAACCACATAGAAGACAGTGCCACAATTATAATAAAAGCTCCACTAGCAATGCTACATAATGGGGTTGATTAAATGAAGTTCATTAATGTCTAATAAAAGGATAAGACCATCAAACGATTGAAACAGCTATTAAAAAAAATGCAGAACAACAAATATATGATGCAAAAGCTGCAACCAATTTGTTTAAGGTAGATGACAAATGAAAAATAAAATGTGCATGCTAATGTCCAAAGATAATCTTAAGTATTCAACATAGGAATATGATTCATCTATTCCCAATTATTTGAAGTCTGCAACCCAGCTTCAGGAATACTTTGTTCTACCCTAATTTATAGTGGATTACTAGTTCTCTTTAGCACTACTATTACTATAATTTCCCTGTTCGTTGTTTGAACCGAAGTAAAAGGATGTAATTTATAGCATTTTCCACCTAAATTTTACCTAGAAGGCACTTTTTGAAGTTTGTGCTAAATGAGTATGGTGTACCCAATTTATGGATACATCAGGCCAAATATGTAAAAGAGGTTTTGAAATGACCACAACTTAAAAACTATGAAGTAAAACATTTTGACTCAATTATTGAATCAAAACAGCTCCACATCAGAAAGAATCAAATTTCATCTTAAAAATTGACTTGAGAGTTCAATGGTCAATTATCGGAATACAACCAATGGACCCTATTTATAGAGCTAGGATCACAAAGGTGAAGCCAATTTTTTTTTTTTTTAATTAAATATAATCTTATTTGAAATTAAATCTAAACCTATCAAACATTGAAATTTAAATCAAATATTATCCAATAAGAATAAATAAATTTAACAAAAAAATCATAAGAAAATATGAGAAAATTCTTCCATAATTAAATACGTTATCAAAAAGTGAAAACTTGCTTGGATCAAATTCTTCATAATTTGGTCCGACTCCTTTTAGTTGGCCGATGAAAATTGGTCTTTATTAACTAAATTAGTTGAGTAGTATTACATCAACTTTGAATCCTTCTTATGATGCACATAAACGGACACAACACAACATGGGCAAGGGAGATATCAATTATTGAAAATATAGAGACCTATGTTGGTCCTTTTGAAATTAAATAGTATTTTAATTGGATACGGCTTTGGCGTATCCGACACGTATCGGGGAGTATCGGAGGCGTATCTGTGTATCGGTGTATCGGATACAGCACGCCTTCATAAATAGGTGTATCAGTGCAACATAGATAGAGACATAGCATTAGAGAAAAAGGATTCTTGTAGCCAACCACACGTAGTGGGATAAAGGCTTTATGTTGTTGTTGTATAGAGACATCGTATTATAATTTATATCTTCAAATTAGTGTATAAAATTTGAATAAATAAAATATTAAGAATAATTGAGAAATAATAAGTTACTTAATAAGGTATGCTTAAAATGATTCATAATATGATGTCAAAAATCAGGCATCAATATTGTGTGTCAGGCATTAAGATGGGAGGCGAAAATGATGTTGAGAGCCAGACATCGATGTTGTGCAATAACTACCCCCCAAATCATCTCAAGTTATTTTAAAATATTTTCAATTGATCCTCAATATATGTTAGAGATCCTTCTATAACACCCCATTAACTATCATAAGTTATCATTATTATTCATATATTATATGTTATATCTTCAACTTTCAATAACAGCACAAACATTAGGATTAATTTTGTAATATTTAGATACTCATATATTACAATCTAATTAATTTGTTGGACTTATATTTTTAAAGAAAAAATGATCATAATGTCTCTTTGACTTTTTATGAATGACAAAAATAGTCACTGTCTATATTAAAGGACCATATTAATCCCTCAAATTTTTAAAAATGAATCGAAATAGTTCCATTTTGGTCTTTCATAAAAAGTAAAGGGACCATTTTGATCATTTCTTCTATTTATAAATAAGTTAGAAGAAGATCAATATAACAAAAGATCATGAAAAAGGATGAAAAGAAAATTGTTAGAATCAGATATGCATGCATTTTGAAGTAAAAATTTAATTGCTAAATATATTCTCTACTGGTGAATATGTTAGATGCCTATGAGGCGGACCCCAGACTTCCTCCCATTTAAGTGGTGTGGGGCCAGCAATCCAGCACCATTTGAGGTTAGCAATTAAGAGGAAATTAAAGAGAGGATTAGGAAGAAAATTCAAATTAGGAGAGCTATTTTGGCATTAATTATATTTTATATACTTTAAATATATTATTTATCTTAAGGTTAGGTTTTATATTGTGCTTTCTAAAAATTGGAGAGTTCTTAGGTTTTGTTTGGGCTCTAGCTGCTGGCTAGAGATTGGGAAAGCCAGATCCGCCTCTCTGATTGAGGATACAACTGCATCTTGTTATTTTCTTTCATATTCCTTGCAATAAAAAGTTTGAGGTGTGTTGTATTCCTAATTTTTTCATTACGGTTCGCCGATTTGGTTGAAAGAGCACCTACTTCCTATCAAACTACTTAGCATTACCAAATACCCATGATGGATTAATAGAACCACTAGCTAATTGTGGAGGGCTTGTGTAATGACCTACCACACTCCATAATAATTTATGTATTTTTACTTTCTTATTGAGTTTTTTATGAATCAGATTTAATTTATATGCATGATTGATTTATATAGTATGTAGCACTAGGTCGACCAAAATTTGTACAATCTTATGCATTTTATGTATATAATAGTGATCGCACTTAATTATGTACATATCTCATTGATGCATTCAATATTTTAAGTTTATTTTTGTTTTAATGTATTTTGTACTATTAGTTGTGTTTTATGTTTTTTTTAAGATATCCTATGATGGTTGGGCTTCCAATGATCATGGTAGGAATGTGCTAGGCATGGCAAGCCTTGGGTTTGCTTGCTCTTGGTCCATTTTATCCTTGGTCTGCTTGCTGATTTCGGTTTGGTGAGGTTGTTGTTCTCGGGTGGGCCTTGGTAGCTTGGTGTTGAGTTCAAAATGCTGAATTCTACTTGGTGTTAGCTCATAAATGTTTGAGCTGAAGTTTAGCTCAATGATTGGAGATTAAATGCACTTCCTAGCTCATTAAATAAAAAAGGTATGCTTTTATTTCAAGCTCGTTATTGAGGAGTTTATTGGAGTGGACTTGTGCCTCTTCCCCTCCCTTTTCCTTCTCGGTTTTCCCTTGCTGGTTGGTTTCCAATGCTCTGCCTCTTTGTCTCCTGTGCTGGCTTTTCGAGTCCCTTGCTGGCTGGTTTCCCGTGGCCTGATGTTTTGCCTCCTGTGCTGGCTTTTCGAGTCCCTTGCTGGCTAGTTTCCCATGGTTGCTGGTGGGTTTTCCGTGGGTTGTTTCCCTGTTTTCTGTGTAGAATTTCTGCTGCAGTTTTTGCTGTCTTTTGGCCTTCTTCTTGGTGATTTTTGGCCTTTCATTTCCCCAATTCTTATTGGATTTGGTTAGAGGTGTTATGGCTATTTGTCTACCTTCTTTTGCCTATAAAAATGAGTTGTTTTGGCATGAAAAAGGTTGTTGAAAATTGTGAGCAAAGTCTTTACAAAAACCTGAGGGTTTCTTCTCTTGGAAAAGCTTGAGAGCTTGTTCCACCCCCTTTGCTCCTCTCTATTTCGTCTTGGCTTCTAACCTCTTCTTCTCTACGCAAGTTCCACTCCACCTGTATCCTTCTTCTTGAGCTTTGGAAGTGTATGTTGGCTGAAATTTGGAGACATTTCCCGGAGGAATTTGGTAGGACGTTGGACTCTTTTGCAGTGGTGGACCATCGATTTGCAAGCCTAAGCACAATTTTATTATATATTCATCTTCTCGTTGCATGTGAGGAGACCGCTAGACGGTTTTACCACAATATAGTCTTTTATGATTTTTATTTTGTTTCGTTCGATTTGGCTTTTTGTTTCTTCGAAGTTTGTTTGGTTGTTTGCAAGCTACATTTGAATCGAGTTTGGTTTAAGTCTTGTCGTGGTATTCTCTAATTTGTCTCTTTACTCTAGTTTTGCTTGCATCACTCATGCATGTAGCCTCATATGGCAGAAATGATTCCATAGGGTAAATATGCTTTGTTTACACTCATATTCAATATTCATGAATTATTTATTAATAAATAGTGTGCCACATGATCGTGTGATGTATAGAAATAAGAATTGCATTATAACAATGCAAAACATGAGAAGTTCGGCTAAGACCTGACAAGTTAGCTAAAATATGGGCAACCTTCATAAGAGTGTAAACTAATGGATCTACCTTATTTATAGAAGGTTGGTAAGCCCCTTAAAAAAGGGAGTTATAAGGTTGGTTGTGATATTCACATATCATCCCTCTTGCCGATGGGAAAAATGTGATGACATTATTATTATAGGAGAGCCACCATGGAGATTGACATATAGGATTTTTTTTAATAACAAAATGGCTTATGCTTTACTTGCATGAGTGCATAGTGAAATGATTGATTATGTTATCGATACAATAATCAATATTATTAATGCATAGACTAATAACATAGGTATTGTTATTGACGTATTTATAGATATTATTGTTAACCTATTACAAATACTTTGCTTGATTGCCAGTAATGTTAACAGATAGCATACGACTTAATATATTGATGTGAATTGTCATGCACAAATTATCCTAACGGTGTCATGCATGCATATTTAACATATTTATTGGTACAATTATTTCATCGATATTAAGAGAAGCATGTTGTCTCTCCATTTTCATGTATTAAGTTTAACACTGGATCTTATGCTCACCATATTGTATCTGCAAGTGTTTTTGCTTTAAGGGAAGGGTAAGAAACTTGAAGAATAGAGACTAGAAAATTGCAGGTTCTATTCAAAAACTATTTTGAATAATGTCATCAATTGTAACCCTAATTTACAAGTATACTTTGGTAGCGTACAAAGACAAAAGATTATGATTAATGTAAATGTTTCTTTTGGGTGAAACATACAATCTTGTAAGATAAATATAATGTTTCCTTAATTCCACATTTAACATTCTATGATGGATTATTTGTGGCTTTGTGGGAATGTAAATAGGCAGACAATCTCTCCAAATAGATCCTAGATTTTAAGAAGAATATTGCTATGGAAGTTATGAATGAATTAAGCTAATATTTACCTCACTTGTCACACCTCAACATAATGTAGTCGCTAACATGTGGGGGTTGCATTGGGTTTGGGCATGGGAGTTTGTTGTTATCCAAGATTGTTGAAAAAAAAATTATATTCATACACAACGAACATAGTGGATGGAGAATTCACTTGCAAATGCATGCTACAAATTTAGCATCATATTGATATACCAAAAATTCAAGTTTGATGTTTGAAAACATAACCTTGCTGACCTTAGTGCTTAGAGGTGAATTAATTCCTAGTGAGCTGCGTATGATCTCTTATGTCAAGGTTATACCGATGATCATATAGTTCTATTAACTTGAATTTTGATTAGATAAAATTTTACATTAGAGTTTCACTAAAGAAGCTTATGAGTTTACTTCAAACGTTTAGTTTTCCAATTTAATGTGCGATGATTAAGGCTTTACTCGGTCCAAATATAGTGCTACACAATTGAGCATGCAAGTCGAAAATGAAATAGATTGCCCTAAAAACCATGCATAACCATTAGCATCAATAAGCAACAAATAATCAATTCACTTTCTAAGTTTTGTCATGTTCAACAAAAACTTGAATATACCACAAAACAAAAATTACATGCTCGCTTCTTAACAAATTAATGTTCCTTTCCAGAAGAATATTATGCCTGATGCTGGCAATGATGAATTTTGACTCGTTTAAGTTGAGAACATTTGAAACCATGCAATCCTTACTTTCAAATCCGCAACCTAATATGAATAACAGAAATACAAAACGGCCATGCACATTTCCCATAAAATTTAAATTATCAAGTTAACGCTAACAAAGTTGATAGAAATGTGAAAAAAAATATTTAACACGATTTGATTATCCATATGAACCTTAATGTTGATCTACAGAGAAGCATGAAGAACCAAAACTTAGAATCAACAGCAAACTAACTATAAGCATGGCTGACGATCTAAATTGAATTTTAGAGGAAGAAATATCTGAGGAATGCAACTTCTCATAAAAAAGGACAAAATGCTCTACTCATGAAAAGGAAGATAATTACACTAAGTTGGTATTATCAGGAATTTCCGCTGGCATTAAAGTGAACAAAGATAAAAACCAGCAGGCCACCAAAACATATGCTGCCGTAAGAAATCTCTGTGGAGCAAATGTAACCATAAAAGCTGCAGAAACTACTCCCACAAATAGAAAGCACCAAGTATAAAGCATCCTCTCGAAGAAGCTACTCACCTATGCAGAGCACAAATAAGAAATTTAAACTTCCATAATACAAACTCATACTTTCAAATGACTAATTTAAACAAATAATAGCATTTAAATATGCTTACCAGGAGTTCAAGAATAAAGAAAGCCAGAGCAGAAGTTGCCAGAAGATTCAAATTTGATTTTAAAGATCTATTGCTAAGTAGCCTCCATATCACTTTCAATAACTGAATATTACTGAAAATTCGGGTCCAAAGGAAAACTGTCATCGAAACATAAGCATGATAAAGAATAGGAGATTTCTCTATGATGAATATTACAGAAATAAATCCCATTAATACGCTCCCAGTAAGATAAATCTGCAACAAGGAAAGGTCATTATAAAGACAGAATTTTACAAGATTGGGAAAAGAAAACAAATATGCAGAATGTTATCAAACATCCAAAGTTGCAAACAAAGCTTCCAAAAATATATTGAAAGCTAAATGTTACACACTGAAAAAGCCCTTTAATAATTACCGCACATGCATAAATAGGCTATATTTTCATTTATATTTTGAAATGTGTAGTCAAACAATTGAGATCATAATTAAAGCGAACGTGTTAAATAGTTAAATCTTCCACAGGTGCAAATTACATGTCATGAGGTATTAACAAGGTCATGCAAATTTCTATCCCAATCAAGGCCCGTTCATCAATGCAAGAATTAATACTATTAACTTTTGATCCACCATAAGAGAAATATTTACTTCACTATTTCAAAATGGTAAGGAAAAAAAAGGATTTCTATGTCTTATTTAATAGATGTATCCCTTATTTAAAATAAAGGAATGAATACAATGTTTCAAAGGACACCCAACTAAACATTGTCCACTTACTATAAAAAGGAAACTTTCCTAAACAAAAGCTAATATTAACACTCCTAAAGCTGAGGCATATATAATAAGTAGCTCAAGCTAGTTTCATAGTTCAGAAAATTGAAGTAGAGTTGAAGTACATATATTAATTAGCTTGAGCTAGTTTTATAGTTAAGAAAATTGAAGTGAACTCAAAGCTTTCATAAAAATATCTACTAGTTGTTCTGCGATGGAAATATGATATTCATTTGCTTTGATAGCACTACATTCCAAATAAAATAACAATCAACTTCAATGTGTTCGATTCTGAAACAAGGACTATTAACAATGTGAATTGCAACAGGATCGTCAGAACTTAAGATCATGGGATGTGCAATCAAAAATCAAATTCCCCTAGAGAGTATTCATCAGCATCATTTCACATAGTGTATGGTATGGCTTTGTATTTGCCTCAGCAGTTGATTTGGCAACTACTGTTTCCTTACTATTCTTCCATGTGATAAAGTTGTCTCCAACAAATTACAATATATAGATATAGGTTTTTGATAAACTAACTAGCATATCCAAAAGTGGAAAAATGACTCCACATTGAGGTTCTTATTCTTGATGTATGGTGTTCCTTTCTTGTGGGTCTTCTTGGCATGCCTATAGATCACATAAAACCTTCATAATATTTTTGCTTGAGAGTTTGCATGTTAACTAACAATTTTGCACCAAAGGAGGTATCAAGTATGGTGATGATAAGATGGATTGATTACCATCCAACTTATGATAATGATAACATCCTCAAAAATTTATTCTTCATTAACAATATTTCTAGTCTCTATGAGAGTGACAGCAAGTTTACAATTTAAAAGACTAACTCACAAAATACAAATTATGAAAATTTCATTGAGTTTAAAATCCTTCTTGAATCTTCAACTAGTAACCAGTCATAAAAATCTAGTTTTCATTGAAATGAATGGTAAAGATTTCCATTTAAAAGTTTTCATAGCATATCTTTCATTTCTTCATACGTTAAATCTGTTGCATTGCTGCGAAAACAAGCTTCAATAAGAAGCTTGCAACACTTAATAAACTGAACGCAAGGGCTATGCTTAAGCCCAAAATGGTTTTGTTGAACTTACAAACACTGGTTCCCCCTTCAGCAACCTATCCTATGGGTTGTTCCAATATAAACAGCTTCAATGAGATCACATAAGGAAGGCATTACTCGCATCCATTTGCAGCAATGACCAACTTTAATTATTGGCGACAAACAAAAAATTGGGACAAAATCAGCAACTAAGGATAAATCAAAGTAGTCAATCACATAAACTTGAGTAAAACCTTTAGCAACTACACAATTCTTGTATCTATAGACGGAGCCATCTCAATGAAATCCAATGGTGTAAACCTACCAACATGGGACCAATATAATGCCAAGAGGAGAGGAAATCAGATCTATACATGTCAATTTAGCATATTAATCATTTAAGTAACCTTATAGCCTATTTCCAACAAAGATCTTGAAGCATTCTAATATTTCTTCAGAATAGAAACTGATGACAGACAAAACATAAAAATAAAAACCAAATGAAAGATAACCAAAGGACATAAAACATTGAATAAGATGATCATTACATTGTCGTTCACCTTTGTGAATGGCAATAAAAAAATGGAAATAAGATGTGGATGAAAGCGTTGCTGCAGGAGGAGAATGAAGTTGTGGTGTGTAAACCTATAGAGGTTAAAATATAGATATAGACACTTTTAGAGAAAGACAAACAAGTGGAAAGGCTAGTTCAACTGAAAACGAAGAACAATAGTAGGGGTGAGGATTCCGGAAAGTAATATTTATTCTGTTTTCCCTAAAGTATTAATTAACCTCGGACTTCCGACCTCTATTAGAAGTTTTCAGTGGCGCTTGGGTTAGCGGCGATCTAGTTTAGTGGGGTTTTGGTAGCAGCATTGTAATTCTACATTTAAGTGGGTCTTAGTGCTTCTATTAGAAGTAGCCTGAATAGTGGGTCTTACGACCTCTATTAGAAGTGGCCCGTTGTTTGGATTTGTTGCTCCCCTTAGGAGGGTTCATAACTTCCTTTGGAAGGTTGTGTGCATTAATTTAACTAGGATTTGCCATGCTTTAGCTAGTAGTTGTGTATTAGGCTAGCTTTAAAGTAGTTACACACCCTACCACCCGACATTAGTTCCTTGACTTCCTTCTACCCAAGCTTTCAGCGTCGAAAGATCTTTTTCGACGCGCATCAAACCGGCGGAAATATTTCCGCCGGAAATGCTAATTTCCGACGGATTTTGGCCAATTTTCCGGCGAAAATGTCTGCCGGAAAATGACGTTTTTCCTATAGTGTTTCCTACTTCAATAGTTTGGCTTTTATTTTAGTAGCTTTGTTTGTTCAGTACCCGCTTTTTTTTTATTTGCTTTCAATACCAATTCTACTTTAGTATATGTTTGTTTTACCAATACCCGTTTTGTTTTTACTAGTTTTGGTCTTTTAGTACAAGCTTGTTTTGCCAATGCTTGTTTTGTTCTTGCAGTACCTGCTTAGTTTACTAATAATTAAGTACTAGTTTGATTTATTACACTATATTAATGCTTTGTTTGTTTACTTGCAGGTACATTGTGGCTAGCAGTTACATAAGCTGAAGCTTGCAACTGCAGGGTTTACCCGGAGCTAAGGCTTGGAGAGCTTGCCAGGAGTTGGAGGGGTTTAGTTTAGGATTTTGGAGCTTTCTTTCTATTTTATGTTTTGGTCATCATTTTATTAGTTTGTGTGTGTGTTACTCAGTATCAATTTAGTGTAAAACATTACTTTCATGTACTTTTCTTTATTTTGATTTAATTGATTTAATTAGTTAATTAAAAAGATTTTTAATTAAAATTAAGTTTTAATTAAAAAGATTTTTAATTAAAGTTAAGTTTTAATTAAAAATTAATTGCTTAGTTTAATTCATTTGTGTTTAAAATTAATTTGTTAATTAAATCAAAGTTTAAATTGCTCAATTAATTAAATGATATTTTATTTTAAAATAAATGGATTTTAATTTAATTAAATTGTTAAATTTTATTTTAAAGTGGTTAATCAAATTTAATTAATTAAATAAGGTCTCAATTTAAAATAATTCATTTAAAATGAGTTATTAATTATTAAAAAGGGGGTTTAATTTTAATATTAATCAATTAACTCATTATATTAATTAAAGTGAATTTTATTTTAAATTGATTAGTCACTCAACTAATTAGATTATGATTCAATTTGTTTAATTAACTGATTTCAATTATTTAATTAGTTATTTAATTAATATAATTTATTTCAAATTGATGTATTTTATTAATTAAGAGTTCTCTCTTGCAAATTAATTAGTTTAATTAAATTTGGAGATTTAAAATTTATTAACTAGTTATTAATCAATTAATTAATTGATTTGGAATTTGATTTTAACTGAGTTAATTAATAAATTAGTTAGTTTAAATTAACTAGTTTATTAAATTTATAAGTGTAGCACTCTAAAATTGTAGGCTCAGTAGCCTCCTGACAAAATTTTGGTAGCCTCCTAGCATCCCCTCCACACGATGGAAGGTTGGGGAGGGAACTTGCCCTTTCAGGGCTGCTTGGGCAGATCAAATCGACGGCGATGGCTTTGGGGGAGTGAATCGACCACGAAATTGATCTTCAAGTTTCTCCAATTTGACGATCACGATAATTTAGCATTTTCTTGGGATTTCGGCAGCATTCCCCTCCCCACAAGGGGAGATTTGGGAGGCCACTTGCCCTTTAGGTCCACTCGATCAGATCGAATCAATAACCGAGGATTTCGGGGGAGTAAATCGATCTCGGAATATCTTCAAGTCCTCCACTTGATGATTGCAGTGATTGCTTTTATTTTATTATTATATTTTTTTTCTTATTATAATAATGATAATAATAATTATTATTATTATCATATGCACATAATCGCTCATCGCACACTCACTATTTCAATAAGTAGAGTGGAATGGCGTAGGTTCCGTTGATTGAACTCATAGAGTGTCGAATTATTTGTTGTCGTTCGGACTTAGAGAGGGTGGCGTCGTTGATTTGGGGGAATAAGGGACAGCCTGATATTGCGATCGGGAGAAGTGGCTCGGGCATGGATACTCCGTGCCAGATCGCTAAAGGCAGGCGAGAAGCAGAAGTCGGGTGTGAGAGCCGGATAGGACTCGTTCGTTCATGAACAAAGGGAGGGCGGCCAATTGATGCCACAAGGGCATCTGGCTCGGTCGGTTTGGTCCGTTCAAATGTGTAGACGAATAGTGAAGAGGAAAGAGGGCTAAATCACGTGGTATGGAGTCGAGCGGGAGGTTTGGACGTTGTTTGGGCCTAAGTCACAGATGGGCGGGTGCAGTGGAATCGAATGTGAGATCCATAAAGGGAAGGAGTCGGGCGGCTGGCTTCGGATTCAGGAAGTACCGTGAACAAAAGCGGGATCAAAGGCAGCTTGTTTACCAGATTCGAACAGGATCGCCAAAGTAAGAGAGCCGGAGATTCCAATTTCCAGTAAGCGTAAGTTCAAAAAGTGATGTAGACAAAGGGGGGTCAACTCATATCCAAAATAAATCAATTTTGGCTTCCCCCGAGTTTACAAGCTCAATCAATTTGAGCTGAAATCTTAGCTCATTTATGAGCTGGTCTTTAGTTCATTTATTGAACTAAGGGTTAGATCATTATTAGCTAACGTTTTAGTTTATAGTTATCTTTTTATTAAATGTATTTTTTATGGTTTTTATGTTTTAATTTATGTTAGTCTCTTGGGATTCAAAAATGGCTTTTGGAATCCCAAGAAAGTTTGTTTTCCCATGCCTTGGCTTCTTGGCTTCCACGGGTGGCTGATTTCCGTGCATTGTCTCCTTGATTCCCACGGTGGCTTTTGGTTTTCCGAGCTGGGGGAGTTTTCCCGTGGCTTTGGCGCCTCGGTTCCGTGCGGTTCCTTGGCTCCCGCGGCTGCTCCTTCGGTTATTGGGCTTCGGTTGTTTTTCTGTGAAAAGCATTTGGGTTTTTATAGCTTTTGTTGTTTGGAATTCCTATGTGAATTCATTGTTAGTGTCCTTTTGTGTTCCCCTTTCATACCTATAAATATAAGGGGTTATGTATTGTTTTAAAGTTGAATGATATGTGATTTTTGGAATCTAACCTGCGGGTTATTGGAAAAGCTTGCGAGCTTTGTCCGTCTTCTTTCTCATCCCCTCCGGAAATCTTGCGAGCTCTTTCCAACCTTTCGTCTCGGCTTCTAATCTATTTTGTCTCTCTGCAAGTGCCACTCCATCTGTATCTTTCTTCCAAGTGCAGCAACTTTAGGGTGTCGTCTTTAATTTTAAGTTTGCAAGTCGTCGTCGTTTGTAATTTTTTAATTTCTTTTCTGTCTTTAAATTGAAATGTAAGAGTTTGCTCGTCGTCATAGAATTTTCGTCTATTTTCGAGTGTTAGCGGGTGTCCGGGTGCTCATCTCTTTCGTGTGGGCGAGGGGTATAGGCTCCCTATATTTCTTGCCCCCACCAAAAAGTTTCATTTCCATTTATTTTATACAAGCCGTTTTCTTTGGAACGTGTTTGGCGATGTGTCATACGTTAGAATGTGAGAAGATCAGGTGAGGAGAGGCTGGTTGTGTTGGCTATCTCTAGCATGATAATATACCAGTCACTTCATGTACATACTTAATAGCTAGTGAGAAAGTGAATTGTTCATCCTCGTGCTCTTCTTGTGAGAGGTCCGAGATTGTGATTAGCAAACATTCCTGTTGAAATTATTGAACTCTAAAACTCAAAACTTATCGGGTACTGCACTAGGTCAGGCTCTGTTATGGGAGTATGATCATGCTGACGAACTTCTTGTCATGCTCTAGCATTTTAAGTGTCTTGCCTTTTTGCTGATTAAGTTTTCCAACATGGCCCGGATGATCGTTTTGGCTAATTAGAGGTCAACAACCATACAATTGAGAATTACTGTCAACAAAAATTTATAAGTACTTAAACCCTAACTAGGTAAGAACAAGACTAGAACCACAAATACCAAAATGAAATAAATCAAACAAGACATTAATAGGACTTGACATTGAAGAAAGAAAAGGCATCTGATGATGTTTACCGAGCTCATAATCATCACATTCAAACTTAGTTAGAATGGAGGTGATAGTAACAAAATCTTAAAGACATGGTGGCAGAAAATGACCCAAATGATAATTTTGTTGATCCAGATTAGTGGAGGAAAAGCAGAAGGGATCTCGTTCATCAAATAATGGACTCAACTAGCTTCAACGCCCCCAATTAACTTCATCATATTGAGATGGATAAAAAGTAAATTGTGGACATTTAGTAATACAATGAATGAAAAGTCAAATGAGAGAAATTTTGGGAACATTCAACACATATAGGAGCGAAGAGCCCTTGGAAAGAGAGACAAACATAGAAAGAAGGAATCATCAGCAATAAGGATAGGACAGAGAAAATAGGTGAAGGAGAATAATTATTGATTAGTTATCATATGAGTAATTATTGATTAGCTATCATATGAGATGAAGCATCATAATCTAAAATTTAAAGCGTAACAAAAACAACAAATGCAAAACCACAGTAGAAAATGGCATGGACAACATATGCATATGCCTGACAGTAATAAAGTGGGAGCTCATAATCTTTCTAAGTGACAGATCCAAAAGTAATTAGAACAGAAGCATAATCAGCAATCACGTACGCTGTTAAGCAGTTGAGATGAGAGTTAAAATTCACCTAACAATATTTTGAAGGGTGGTTAGTATGTCCACAATTAAAACAAGGCGAAGCCTTTCCCCCATGGCCATGGCAACCATCATTAGAACCACTACAATCATAAGTCATAACCATGATGATATCCCTAATCAAAGGATAGATTGATCAGAAACTGACGAAGGAGACAAACTCAATATTTGGGAAATGTAGAATCAAGCATCAGCAAAGATTGTGCATGCTAAAGTGACGGATGCAGACCATTGAGAAATTTGGCAATAAAAAATCCTTATTTCAATTTTTGTCGAACCATTGAATAAGTAGTAAAAGGTATGTAAAGCAGTAGCTCATCCCACTTATCCCGTAGAGAGTACTATAGCATTTCAAGATGGGTAAATATTGAATAGTAAATAGTTCAAAGTAAAGAATATATAATTTTGAAATGTTAATTTCCTAAAAATTTTGGTGAAGCAAAAAAAATCAAAATTGTCTTGGTCTTTTCATGAAGCATGACAGCTGAGGCAAAAGAGGAATCGAGATTATTAAGCATCCAGGTGAGAATATCACAATTAAAAGCTTGTCATTTAGTAATTTGAGGTGTCATCGTAAGGCAAAGAAGGCAAATCAAAGTGAATAAGCTTGACATGAGAATCGAGAAGAGAGCAACGGCCCTCAACTATATGAGATAATTAGCACCATTGAATTTTATTGTGTTAATAATGATGGAGGGTTTACAATCATAAAGGGGAGATCGAAAAGCCAAGGCAATCATAAGAGATAGATATAGAAAATCGTGAGTTAACTCAAATCAATGGTGAATGATAAACGAATGAGATAACAGATACGTGCTCCTAGGGTAGCAAAAGAGTTGCAGCAAGCAAGAATGTGATGGCAACAAAAGGCTGCAGCATCCAAAGGTAACAAGTTGAGAAGACAAAAGTTTGAATGCAACAAGGCTACATAGCTAATTAAGTTTATAAATGTGTTTGAAGAGTGAGAGCAGGCATGGACGAGCAAACATATGCAGTTAAGTGGGTGGGCGAGCGAGTGGGCAAGCAGATAAATATGTGTTAACGGCACTAATATAGGAAGAGTGAGTGTGGGAGTGCAAGCGCTAGATCATGAGATTGAATCAAGCTTTGGAGTGTGTGAGCAATGTCACGTGCAAGATTAGGAGCTGACGATTTGTGCAGAAGCTAGGAAATAGAAAGGAAGGGTGATAAATAGATTATTAACTCTGCTCTGATATTATGTTGATCAGATTGAGGGGGAAAAAAAATATTACTGTCTTCTTGAGTATTAAAACTCATAATTATAATAAGGGAACAATCCTCCTAAAAGATATATAAGTAAACCTGCTTATCACTAAATAAAAACTTTCCGAAATAAAAACTAATTACAGCACATACATGTCAATTAAAAACAATCGAGTCATCAATCCTAATAATCAAGTCGTCAATCCTAATAATCACTGCATGCGCTACTCAAAAACCATTATTTTTCAAAGGTCACTCTCATGCTCAAAAACAAATCGACTAAGATCAGCTAATTATAGCAAATAATACATTTTTATATCACCATCATACGCCATTAGCAAGGTAGACAAAATGCAAATGGCTTATGGGACAGCCTGAGCAATAACTAAAAATAGATATAGGGTGCTAAGCTAACCAACAAAATACAACTAAGCCATAAAATCAAATATGAAAAATCATAAAATGAATCATGAATAATATATATTAAAAATATATAAAAATCTTGATGTCCTTACTTTTTTCATCATACTTCCACGAGATTGTGTTTGATTTTTCTTCACAGAAAGGTTTCTTGACAAAAACGTGTAAGACTGTAGTATGTGTAAAACAAGATTAATTATCCATCCAACATAACCAAGGGTTACGGTGCTCATCAGCATTAACCAATCATAGGTTTGGAAATAGTGAATTCCTGTCAAGGATAATCTTCTGAGATTTTCAGATGATTTCATTGCAGCATCATAATCATGTGCAGATATGAAATCTTCAATTTGACCAAGAACAGAGGAATAATTTATCAAGGGCATGAATGGATTAAAACGAAGTGAGCTCGACTGCTTTAGCTCTTAACAACTCATCAAGGAAACAGAAATAAATTTTGAATCCCAGGAAACTGTTTCTCTTTCTAAATAGCAAAATACAACTAATGGAGAACACTTAATGATTGATGGCATGGTATGCCTAAGGAAATAGGTTTTGTTAAAGCAGACAGAACGAAAAGTCTCATAAATAAAAAATGCAACCAAACAAGGATACGTGACTTGCGAAGAAACTGATTTAAAATTTCTTTTGTATTTGCAAGAGCAGCTTCAACTTCTTCTCCCTAAAAAAAGCAAACAAAACGTAGCAATGAAAGTAATTGTTGAGTCAGGAAAAAATTTCAGAGTTTTGCACCCAGCTAAAGCAAAAATTTATGTATGAAGTTATCGGCATAATTTGCAAAACAAACAAAATAAGTGGTCAAACAATGTGTACTGAAAAGATATTCAATTTTAACATGTTCTCAAAACCAGACCTTATTCAATTGAAGATACTGCAGCGGTAAATTTCCAACTGAATTAACTGGGCATGGCAAACCAACAAGTGTGGCCTGCACAAATCACATAATCTACAAACATGAACGGAAAGAACATGTAGACCATATTAAAATTTTAAGGTCCACAAGCATCTAACCATTAGAGGAGCTATATCAGCCTGATTTACATCAACTCTTTCTATGCCTGTAAGGCCCCATTCAGAAGGGGTAGGCATGTCATGCTTGTGGTCATCAACAAAACGAAAATTGTTATCACGTTGATAGCTGTTGGATAGCCGTTTAGGACCCTTTATACCGGCTCCCCATGCTACAAGCGGTGTGTCTGTGTTTGTAGGATGTCCATCCCCATGGCTTCCTGAAATTTAACACTTGAATGAGATGAACACTCAATTGAGAAGTAAATTGAAACCATGGGTTTAGCAAAGAACCATACAATATGGGAAAACTGCAATCAATTGTCCAGTATAAAAATGTATCATATAATTAGATGACTGTTCATGTATATCCTATTATTTTGGAAGTAGGGGATAGCACAGCAAAGTTGAGTTGACCAGAAATAGTCAGAGATGGATGCATTTCAAACCATGAAAACAGAGTAAATTACACAAAGTTAGGGTGGTAAAAACTTTTTAAGATAAAGTAATAGAAACAAAAAAGTTCAGATGGCATTTCATGCATTAAAAACCATAGAATAAGCATTAATAAGGTAGGGAGCCACAATTAGTGTATAAGGGTTATTAAGGAGACTAGGACAGCTAAGGTTAGCATTTCAGCTAGCAATATCAGCAATGTTATCCAAAAGAGTTAAGCTAATAAGTAACAAAAAAAGTGTGGGAATGAAGTATTTATAAAGTGATGTGGAATACTTGAGACAACAAAAGATGATGATGGTATGATTCATAAAGAATCTCAATTACAAGGGCCAACACATTGATCCAAGAGGATTGCAGCCATAGAAATTACAATAATTATAAAATATTCCAGATCTTTCTAAAAGAGTCTAGAAAACAAGGAAACTTTCCAGATGAACCCAATAATTTTTAGAATATATGAAGGTGTCGGCATCAAATATCAAGACAATAAAAGGCAAATCCAAAATTAAGGACGGATATTTAGATTATTTTTATTACATTTAATTATTGTTTATTAGATTGTTAAGATATTCAAGAAAATTTCCTTTTTTTTAATTAAATTAGATTGGGACTGAAATTTAAATTTATTTAAAATCATATATTCTCAAAAAGAGGATGCCATTGGGATGTTCTTTGTAAGCTTGAAGTGATTAACTTATTCCTCCATTCTCTCTTAATGGCCAAATCATTCCCACTTTTGGAGCTTGGCACGGATTGCAATCGCGGTATGGATTATGGAAAAAATGAAGAACAAGGTTACAGCTGCAGGCGCCTGCGGCTCTACTAGTTTGAACGATCTGGAGTTTGTCTTTTTCTTCCCACAAAATATTGTTGCTGGTGGGGAAATGCCTAAAATGCCCTTTACTTAAACTAATTTATTAAATTTTAGAGGTTGGGTAGCATGCATAGGTCTGCCACTAATGATATCGTAGAAAAAAAAAGATGTTATTGCAGGCTCCTCACGAGGGGCAAGGTCTAAAATCATATCAGAGGGAAAATAACTGAAGTGCATTAATAGATGAATTGTCTATTTATAAAAGAGAATCATAAATTAGACCAATTACAATGAAATAAAAATGCTCAATTGGCCATATTTAGAGAAGTTTCCTAAAAATATTTCCAATGTCAACACTCATCTTCATTAAAAAAAAAACAAAGAGAGAAAAGAATGCAAAATATCCAAACATACCTTTATCGCTCATCCCATGATCTGCTGTAAAAATATAAGCTGTTCTATTGTCTTTGAAGTAGTTTTCAACAATATTGTAAACATTCTCTGCTATCTGATCAACAACTTTAACGTTATTCAGATATATGGAGGAGTAGGGTCTATGTGCATGCCCGTTTGTATCACAACCAAGCAAATGCAAAAAAATGACCACATTATCCTGCAGAAGCAGCTCCCTTAATTTATTATCATCATAGGACCTGTTCAGAAGGCTGTAAAATTGATCAAAAGACCACTGATCCAGAAAAGATGCATCTGCAATAAAAACTCGCTCCAATAAAAGCTAGTTCAATACAAAGAAAAAAACAAAATAACCGTTCCTGATTATAATACATAATTCTAGCATCAATTGATGTCCAAACCAAAGTCGAAGTTTCAAATGAATGACATTAAAAGATATTCCCAGAAAAACAGTACCCGTATTATAAACTCTAAAACTAATTTATAAATTATTCATAGCAATTGCTGAAGCTGATTTACCTGTTCTAATCTTTACATGACCTTAGCTATGAACATGTCCCAATAGATCTGGTCTTAGTCATATTATATTTAAATCACATAAACAGCAATAATAGACTGTTTCCCAGATTCAAACAAGGGCACATATGAACATGCTTAGCTGTAGCCTGTATCTTTTACAGCTTGACATCACTTATCCAGTAGTACTGACAGAAGAATCACCTAAACTAGAAGACTTCAAAATGCAGTAAAGCTAATCATCAGTGAATCATCAACGTTGACTTTTCTTTGTAAGGAAGTAGACGAAGATATAGAACCCTCTCCAGAAAAACCCCAAACCCACATACACTGAAAAAGAGCACAATTTGGTTAGTGGGGGAGGGGAAGAGGGGGAGGAGGGTTGCTCAAACTAGGTGTGGCTGCTGCTGCTGCTTTTTTTTTAAGGTACAAAATTTAGCCTTGCTTTTGAGTTGTAAATAACATTTTTTCTTAGTTGAAAATCATTTTTTCTGGAGCTTATAAAGAATAGGTTTTCACCATATTAGTACAAATGTAGTTATGGAGGTTGCTTTGGCTAGAATATCTAATCTTTGTTTGCTCAAATGTGATGCTGAATGAAGCAATATTCCTCCATCTCCAATCATATAGAGATTCTATCAAGCAGTTGACGGCTCAATGAGCTCAATAGATGTTGAAGGTTTGCTCAAGTCAAAACCGACACTATCCATTGGTTATTCAAAGTGCCCTCCAAGGAGAAGACACCTTTCCTTTTCCACTCAAGGGAGCTTTCAAACAGGTGATTTAAATTACATAATTGAGGTCTTATTTGGGACAGCTTTTGACCACTATTTTTTTGATGCTTTCAAAAAACTTTTGTGCTAAAAAGCTGTTGTAGAAAGCAATAAAAAAAGTTGTCCCAAACAAACATAAGATTTAGCATTACTAAACTCTCTCTAATAGAATTTTTGACAGAATAAAATAGAATAATAAAGAAATCAATAATAAAGCAAAGTTATCAAGTCGTGCAGCTATTCAATGATTAAATAGAGAAAATTTTCAAGCTGCATACTCTAAGAATCATTGCCTTCATGAAATATTTAATTTGACTGACAGAGTTTCAAAACTCCTGAGAGCGAACAAACATGTTTGAACTAAATACTAACTTAAATTTGGCCCTTGATGTAATACCAAACACCAAGTACCTAGGCGTAGTATCAAGTTTCTCAATGCTTCTAGCCTTGCAAATAGTCTAGCAAAATTCCTGATTTCAAAATTCAGTGGACTGATACATAAAGCATTAAACATCAAAATAGGCCTCTAACTAATTATCTTTGAACAATTTAATCTCCGAGAATTTAATTTTTCCTATTTAGACTCTCAATTACACAAAATTGATTCACAACGGACCCTCAACGACTAACATGGGATCAATTTTGTATGGTTAATGGACTAAATTGGGATCAATTTTCTATCACAAGTTCTACGTAAAGGACAATTTTCAATCAATTTTACATAATTGATTAATTATATTAACAAATGTAATACTCTGGTACTAAATTGACCACACGAGTAATTGGAGGATTTTTTTTTACCACACGAGTAATTGGAGGATTACTTTGGTATTTAATCTGATAAATAAACATCAAAAGCCTTTTATTATCATTTTTTTAATGTCTTGCATACTAAAAAAAGACTTATAAAGCATACCATATCAAGAACAATGTCCAAAAGAGGAGATACAAAGCAAATTGAATACCTAAAAGAATCAAGTGCATAATATCAACAAAAATAGAAAGATAAACTACAAACTAACCAGTAGCAAAGTCTTCAAATTCATGGGGGTACGAACCCCAAGTACTATGAGGCAAACCGCTACAGAAGATTGGGATAATATCAGGACTACCAAAAGCAAATGTATGTCTACTGCGGTTGAAAACTGAATCAAACTCAACAGGGTTAGCTTTCCATCCTGCAAAAAAGCATAGGACAATTACCAAATTTATGGTTTAAAAAACAAGTAAACAAATCACGATGGTCATGGAAACCAGTAATGTAAGGAAAATCCCTCAAAATGTTGATAGATGCGAAATTTGTAGTACATATATAAATAATACAAAAAAACAAAAGATATCGAAGATTGTACAAAGAAAAAAAGTATGACAAATAAAATTATGTAACTATAGAGAAAAAGGGTAACCACAAAAATAGCAAAAGCAAGCAAACTACCATCCTATTGGGAATGGAAACACACTAGAATTGCTAATTAACATTAAAAAATGCTTTATAACGATAAATTGTTGTTGAATGATCAAACACTGATCTTAATGCATTGTTCTCGGAAGTTGGTTAGATTTGTTGTAAGATCTAACAGGAATCCACATATTATAAGCGAAATAGATAGATAAATAAGGATTTTTTTATCTTTCCTTTCTTTTCTTTTTATTTTACAAACTAAGCAATCGGTTACAAGTCATACCAAAAACAGTATGTAACAGTTATGACACCACGCATTTTGATGTGAAACGGGTAGGAGGCTTTGCGTGGAAGAGGATCTCTCAGTAGCTTTGGGGTTTTCCATACTCTTGGACAGCAGCTCTTCTTGTTGGATTGTTAAAATTCAGCCTTCTTGCAAGCTGGGAAAGTCGTTGGGGCTGCAGGACAGCAGTTTCGACAGCAGCCTGGCTATGTGCAGGAATTCTGGACAGCAACCAATGGAGGAGGAAACGAAGCTCAGGTGTGATCGTTGTGGTTGTCGACAAAGAGAGGACAGCAGATTGAAGCCTGGAGAGGTTTTGGGCAGCAGTTTTCTACTTCCTTGCAATCTAGACAGCAACTTGCAATGTTGAGGAACACCCTGGACAGCTTCTATAAAGCAGTGGGAACTTTGGACCACCACGTATGGAGGCTGGGAGCCCATGGGCAGCAAGTAGGGGCCTTCAAACGCTTAGGATGCAAACCAATGGCACAGAATTTCGGCTGCAGTTTTAGGGAGCAAGAGAGTTCATGATTTGTGAGCTGTTGGAGACATTAGTAGAGGACCAACAGTAAGGGAAACCTGGGAGAATTTCGGCCAGCAGGAAATACGGGAAGGAAATTTTGCCAAAGTAATACGTTGCAAATCTGGATAGATTTCAAAGGCAATTTAATAAGGAGATGGGGCCGGTGGCAGTAATGGGAAATATGGGTTTAATGCACTCAATTGTGGTGGGGAATTAATTGGTTGGGGAAAATAGGAAATTCAGTTAATTAAAATCCATTTGAATTTGAAAATCCAAATTGATTTAATTACATTAACTGGCTCTTAATTAAGCAAAGGAAGGAGGAAGAGGGGCCAGCCTAGGAGAGAGGAAGGGAGAGGTGTTTGATTTCAAATAAGTGGGTCCCAATTACTTAAGTGAATTAATCTTTAAATCTGAAATTAAATTTCAGATTTAAGGCTGCGATTAATTCCTTAATTAAAGGGAGGAAATTGAGGGGGCATTTAACTCCTAATTCAAATTTGAATTTTGAATTGGAGAGTTAAATCCTTCCAAATGTGGATCAAACCCAATTAGGAAAAATTTCAAATTTGAAATTTGAAATCCAAAATTTGTCATGGGTTTATGATTTCAATTGAGCACTTTCCAAAAATGGGTGAGCTAAATTAGGAAAGAAATTTGAATTTCAAATTTTGAACAATTTGAATTTCAAATTAGTTTCTAATATCATGCACTCCTAATTAGGAAGTCTAAGGAGAGAGGGGAAAGGATGAGGCCGGCGGCTAGGGAGCCATGACCGGCAGTTTGGAGGAATTCCTGGAGGGGTGGCCGGTGGCTTTTGGTGAGCTCGGTATGGAGGTTTGGCCGAGGGGTTGAGAGGGGAGGAGGAAGAAAGACGATGGCTAGGGACAAAAGAGGGAACAAAAACAAAAAGAAAGAAAGATAGAGATAACTAACGAACTCACAAAGAGATCGTAAGAACTGCGAACCTCGGACTCTTCCAAAGATTGACGGGTATTGCTTTTGCCCTCACTTTGGACTTTCCATAGAATTCACACAGAGATCTAGGAGTGTTGAACTCACCAAGAGATCAAGAAAATTTGAACTCACAAAGAGATCAAAAGTAGAAATTTTCATTAATCATAATCATCATCCTAACAAGAGAATGAGCCTCTATATATAGGCCTCAAGAGAAATTAAAAGACACATTTGCCCCTTGGGCTTACATAAGACAAGAGGGTAAAAAGGCAAATTGCGAAACTAAATTAAAATACACTTAATAAATGAAAATAAAACAAAGTGATCTCGGTCGTCGATCTTCAGCTCCTCGGATTGGCATGGATGGTTGGATGTCTGCATCACATTTATTTCAAGGGATTAAGAGGCATACACATCTTAGGATATCCGAATACATGGCTTCTCTTAAATTCTAAACTAAGTCGCGATTTTTTTGCTTTCCAAATTCTAGATAGAATCATATATAGTGCTTAAGTTGAATTTAGATTGGATTTGATTTGACCGATTTAGTAGAGGAATGCTGAAAATTGGTTAACAAATAGATTAATTTTACATTTTGAATTTAAATTCAGATTTAGATGGTTATTGAGATATTTTAGGACTATTTGAAGGAATTTAAGAGATGGAGTGGAGAGGGAATAGAAGCAAAGCATGAGATATGTAGGGAGATTACGTAGCAAGGGACATGTGGAAATTCAGTATTTTCCTTTCATTGTAAGGAGTGAGAGAAGGTTGTACAGAAATGTGATTTCTAATGTTTTTTTTCATAATAAAAGATGCAAAGTGCAAGTTCTTCTGATCAAGACAAAACCAATAACAAAGTGATCAAAATTAGAGCAAACAACAGGAATTCCATTTGATACCAAAACTATGCGGTGTACGCAACAGAATTGCGAAAAGAAATAGGAAATCGGAATAAAATAAAAGAAAAAGATATCCAATAGTTAATCCTCAAGCTATTGATGTCAAATCCTTAAGCCGTTGAGTAGTCAAATCCTAGAGGAAACAAAACTATGAAGCAACAACTATCAACGGCCATGCTAAAAATATTATGTATAAAGGAATTTAAATCCTAATTCAAGATAAACTATCATAGTCCCTACTAAATTCAAACTAATTCAAAAAGCTAAAATAATAATTAAAAACATAGGTCATAAATGATAAGGGGCCCAAAAAGATATGAAAACAAGTTTGGTTTAACTTATTTGTTGGCTAGTTTGACTCCTAGAGCTTGGCCTTAGCCTAATGAGAAATTAAGTATACATTGACCAAATCTATTGAAAACATAAAATATTGATGATATTGTGTTATTCAAAATTCTCATTTGTATCATAAATCCAAGATACTCAATGGATCACTTTATCTTCTAATAATATTGATAAATAATTGTTAATATCACACCCACTAAAAATGCATATCATTATCTATCTTTGCTTCTACAAATTTTAACTTTCTATCTTATAAACATTATCTCCATCATTCTAAATATTTACTTATTTCAACAGATGTCTCACTAATTAGTACTATGTCATCTATAAAAAATATGTATGCCCAAACATCTCACTTTGAATTTCCTTTATAAGCATCTTCAAAAATTATTAAACAATTTAGAAGGCATAATATTAGTCATTGATTTCATCCTAAGATAATTGGGAACTCTTTGGTCACTCAATGGTTACTTATAACACTATTCAATGCTCCATATACATATTTGTAGCAACTTCAACATACACTATTCTTGTACTCGAACATAAGCTTTCAACAAAAAACGTATGATGATTCTTCCTCTACTACGTATACTTTTTCATTACTTGTTTATTTGCAAAAATTGCTTCCGTAATTTATCTTCCTAGCATGACACAATATTATCCTATATCAAGTAATTTTCCTATGTTCAATTACTATCTAATCACCATTAATCTTATATATTAGTAAGAAAGAATTTTCTTCTTCAATACTTTGGCATCTTCTCCAAATTTATTAACCAAATCACCATAAGATCACTCATAACTCTCCACGTTTTAATATGTATCTCATCTAAGCTTAAAGTTTAACCCATATGCAAATTCAACAAAGTTAACTCAACATCATTTTTTTTTTGGAGAAATTTATAATATACCTCAATTATTCATCCATTATACCCTTGAAATATAATATTTTCCTTAAAAAAATCATTTAATAATTGTACGAGATGACTTTTCTAACTTAATATTTTCCTCTTTAATAAGATGTTATTATCTTCATTTCTAATTCTTAACCAAAATCTTTAAATCTCTTAACTCTATGACTTATTTATTTTATATATCTCCTTTCTCCTTAGTACTTGGTATATTACCTAAATCACTAAGTAGTAACTTTTCTCTTCGGTCACTACTCACTACCCTCTTTACAATATTTTTACCTATTTTAAAATTATTATAAGTTTCAAAAGTCTTTATCTTTTATCATTAAAAGCGCATTTCTTTTTCTCAATAATCTTTTGTGCATACTCACTTCACCAAAAAGTCAAAGAGTTAAGAGATATTACAAAATCATATGCTATTATAAAATCATATAGTGCTTAATTACTATAATATAATTAAACTGGCGATGATTATATTTTACCCATGTTTTTTAATTAAAGCCAAAATTTATTAAATAAAAATAATAAAGTCACTTCAACTTAAAAAATAGCCCCTTAACAAGTTCCTAGATCAAGATCATTCCAGCAGGATCAATCCGAACTTAAATTGGAAGTAAACAGGCCAAAGCACTTATCACCACTAGAACAGTATTACAGGGGGGAAACCACCCAACAGTCACTTACATCATAACTCAAGGCAGCCAACCTCAATAACACAAAAAAAAAAGATCACAATCCAAACCTTTGGTGACAGCGCTGGGATCCTCGTAGAATCCAGCAATAATGGCCACATGTCCGGGCCTCGACTCTGTAGGCGGTCGCGCGTGTGATACCCCCCACCGACCCTTCTCCAGTATCACGCTACGCAGGAATGGCGCCCTAAACCTCCCATCAGATTCCGGTTCAAAGAACTTGTCCGCTCGCAACCCATCCGCTGCATAATGATAATAGAGACTTCAGAGTTTTACGAGTCAAATAAGGAATATTGGAGATGAGATCCAGAAGAAGGGCAATAAATGAAGCAAACCAACAAGGAGGACGAGGCGCTTGGCGGGGGCGGGGAAACGCTGCGGCACAGGATCCATGCCGTGGACGATTGGGGTTTTGAAGTAGATGTCAAATATGCTGAGCATGTAAACGGCGTGTAGGACGATTCCTAGGGCTACCAGCCACCGCTCGCGACGCCAAACCTGTTGCTTCCGCTGCTCGCCGCCGGATAGAATGCCTTCGCCGGCCATCAAAGATCTATGGGGCAGAGATCGATATGGGGCGGAATAACACTCAAAAACTTAGATTTACCATACTAACATCACAGTTTTTTAAATAAAATTACAAAATGGTTCCCTCGATTAACAAACCCTAGCATCATCTACAAAAGAATGCCAAAACCCCTCATAAGCCCGTGGTCTAAACTATTGCAGGAACCACGCCCCCGCCCGCAATAAAACCCAAGTTTGTCTCTAATCAGCGTCGTCCACGTCATTGTCTCTCCTTTCTTTCTACCACAGGTGTAAACAAGTCCAGTCTAATTGGCACTATGGAGCTCACCTTATGAGGTGGAAAGTGAGCTCAAATAAGAGCTCGACCCATTATAAATGAGCTCAAACCGTCTCGCGTGCCTCGACAGTCCAGGAGAGTCTTCCGCCTTCCGAATCATCCTAGCGAGTCGAGCGCGAGTCCTGCACCAGCACTCCATGTCGTCCTAGCGTGTTGTCCAGGTGAGTTGAACGCGAGTCCTGAACCAGCAGTCCGCATCTTCCGAGCGAGTCGAGCGCATCATCCGAGAGAGTTGAGCGCGAGTTCCAACTCAAGCCCAACGGAGTCTGCCTCGCGTGGGTCATCTACCTTGAGCCAAAGCGATTTGAGCGGGACATGGGATTTAATTAAATTTTTCAAAAATATTTATTATTAACTTTTAATAATATTCATATTTAATAAATAAAAATAATAATAAATCAGCTCGTTTAATAAACAAGTTGGAGTTTGAGCTCGAGTTCGACTTGTTAGCTCAATAACTCAGCTCTCGCGAATCAGCTCGGCTAACTTACACCCATAGTTTAGCACGTCTTCAGCATTTCTCTCAACAATTCTCATCCTCGTCTCACCCGCTGCAGCCAACGCTTTTTTTTATGCTATAAAAAATGTTTTGTTGAATGAAAAAATAATAATTTTTTTTTGTCAATAAATATTTCATTTTATCATATATTGTGAACTCATCTAAGTATTGGCCTAATTTATTTTTCATTGTATGTTGGATGTGTTGTCATCAGCCTCTGCTTGCCACTCTACTTTGCCATAGTCTGTTATTGTTCACGGCCGCACACCATGATCATTGGCCACCGCCATCATTTAATTTTACATTGCATTCATTGACCGCTGCCACCCACCGTTATCATCGTTCATCGTTGTTATTGCCAATAATTACAGCCAATTATAGGTGCAACCGCTGTCAGCCATCGTCGCAAGCCACCATCATCATTTTATTTTATAGCGCATTTAGTTTACATAAAAAATAATTATATGCATTCTTATATTATTTAAAACAATTTAAAATGTTTTAAAAAATATTTTATTTAGTTTACAATATATTCCTTCGACTTTTCAATACTTTTTGAACAAATTAAATAGCCCCTTAGAAAGTTATTATTTAATTTATAATAAGTGTAATCTACAGTTGTAATCACATAACACATATTATAGATTTGTATCTTCTTCTAATACAAATTATATATGAGTATCATGATATAATTTTTTTCTTTTTTAAATAATTATTCAAAATCTCAAATTAATTATATTATTTTCTTAAGTGGATCCCAATGTACCATAACTATTAAAAGCCCAAATATTTAAAGGCCCGCATTCTTCACAGAGCCCACTAAAGCTAGGGCTCCGATGAGCTCTAATCCACAATCATTGTATTTGCTAGGTATTACAAATCAGCCTTTGAACCACAACGACAATATTATGCAGTTATCCCCTTCCGGAGGAGAAATTATTACATCCGGTCAAAAACCAAACGGTTCGAATGCATACTGAGCAATACCGAGTCAAAAATACTGAGTTTTAGGTGACGTGGCGCGTGGTTATTTGTCTCTGAATGCATTCGGACACTGGATGTAATAATTGCTCCTCACGGAGGTTAGCTAAATTTTTTTTTCTATTTACTGCTTTCTTAAATAAAGCAATAAGAAAACTTTTGATCACTATTTTCTCTTACTTTTTTAAAAAATTATGTCAAACTCTATAGTTAATAAGTTAATTTTTTTTTTAACCAAAACATGTAAATGGATATAGTTAGAGTCATTTGGGTTTCAGCGGGTTAGGTTTGAATTAATCTTTTTAACTTGTTTATTAATTGTTTCGAGTTCGAGTTGGCAAAATTTGGATCGGGATATATGGGCCATCACCGAACTGTCATTGTCAGACCACCACCGTTAGATTACAGTCCTCAAACCATCATCACTCAACCACAATTCTTTGGCCATCATCTTCTGTTACGGTCCTCAATCTCTATCACACGAATACGATCATCCAATTTCCATTTCCCAACAACTGTCCTTCAATCTCCGTAACAAAACTATAGTCAATGGACTACCATCACTTGACTACAATTTTATGATAATCAACAGCCAAATCAGATCCTCAACCACCATTGCTCAATTACAGTCATCCAAACATTATCGGCCTGTCACTAGATTATTGTTTTCACATGTCTTCTAGCGCAGTATGAAACCTAAATAATAATAAGAATAATAATACAAATGAATTCACTTTCACACAAAATTATATATAAAAAAGATAATTAGTGTGCTGCATTTTCAATAATGTGGATAAATATATTTTTATTCATAAAACTATAAAATTCAATGCTATTATGTTTGAATTCAAGCTGCTCGATTAAGACAAAATGAGTAGAAAATTCTTTTTTGTATGGAATTTCAACTACTCCACTGTGATGAATTTGAATAGTTCATATTCAATAAATATTTGTTAAGCATTATCCCTTTCTCTTAAAAAAAATTGTTATTCAATATAGAGCATTTTTTTTTTTTATTCAATGTAGAGAATCATATAATGAAAAGAAAGAAAGATGCAGACAAATGATTAACTGAGTCAAGCTGGTTTATGAGAATTAGCTTGTGTTGGGCTTAACAAATAGCTTGTGATAGAAATTCGACGAAAAAATATATCAAATTTGAGTCAATAATATTTGATTTATTAGCTCAAAAATTAAGAAATTTTGATGTAAAATAAACTTAAATATTTAATAAATCAATGATTTTTAAGTATGAAATAATAAAAAAAAAATTAAAGTTTCTTCAAAAGTAATTTCATATTTTGTAATTACTACTTGCTTTATAATAACATTCGATCAAGATTGGCAACATATGGGTTGAAAAATTCAATCTATGATTGAATATTATTTGAATCTTAATTGAACATAAACCGTTCTTACTCCAAATAATAATAATAATAATAATATTCAATAAGAACTTGTTAGAAAAAAATTATAAAATAGTTAAATTACATGTTCGAATAAGATTTATTTAGTTGGGATCAATACTAATTAATAACTATGAAATAGTAAGACAAACACAAAAGAGGATAAACTTTTAATAGGAAATTAACCTTCCATTAAATTAAAGTAATTAAAATTTTTGCATTATCTTGTTGAAAACTTTGATAAACTTAATGCAATAATAGTTATAATATATCTACATCACTACATATAAAATGCTCCTATCTAACTACATTTATATCACTGTAAATAACTAAAAGTTGATCATATACATCTATATTTACATCATGTAGATTAAATTCAATTTCAACAAGCAATAGTAAGTTCATTTTTATTTGTAATTGTGAAGGTAAATAACCAAGCTTTACAGTGATCTTCGCTACCAAATCCACTGAAAGCGCCATCACATCCGTACATCCGAAGAGAGTAATGTGATATCTCTCTGTCATTCAATGCTTGCTTCTTGCATTCAATACAATAATATCATTAGCCTCAAAATACTCAAATGTCATAATAATTTTTTTTTTCATCACGCCCTTAGATCTATATATGACCCAAGCATTTATCTGCATGCATAGCAAAATAACTCCAATTAGTATATCTCAAAAGATGGCGCAAAAACAACAATTTAAACTTTGCATTAAGCTTCATCAAACTTGATTAAAACTTTATCAACCTTTCTATATAAGTTATTTGAATGTTGTTCCTGGATACATAAGAAAATTTTAAAGTTTGACCAAACCATCTTCAACACAAAATTGAAACTTCTTCAACTATTATTTGATATTCATTCTAAAAACAAACATACTTTGAATAAGCTTTAAAGAATGTTCAATCATGAACCGAATATTTTTCCATCAAGGTGAAAACATGTTTTGAGAAATATTCAAAAATGGTAATCCCATTAATGTCCTTTGACGTTTAGGGTTTAATGTATAAATATATGACATAATCGAAGATGATAACTTTGAAAACTTTATTACATCTCTAACCTTCAACAACAATCGCTAGTTGTCCAAAGACAAAGAATAAAACCTTGTATTGGGACTTTACCACAATACTTTCACTTACAAACAACAATCACCCGAGATAAAAAAAGGAAATGAGAATATGAGGGGTCAGCTAATTTATTGGGTGAAAGGTAGCTCTGATAAAATAGAGAATCCCATCATATTTCAAGATTATTTTGGTATGAAGAGAACTTTCAAATATATTTCCCCAATAAAGAAAATAACAAACATATTTATCCAATTTTGAGTATTATTGAGCATGTTAAAGGAAGATAATTTTCTTATCCATGCTGAAAAAAATACTATGAACTTCAAATATAAATCCTTTTGGATCTAAATAAAAATTTCTATAATATACACACACACATCTAAATATTTATCACATAATTTACAAGGAGGAATATATATATAAGTACATAACTCATTTTTTTCCACAAAGCCTTTCACTCCTCGCTCTGTTAGGGTTTTCCCTAGCCCTCTCCTTGCGGCGCTGGCCGCCACTATTGTGTCAGTGCTGATTTTAGAGAAGTTTTCTTGACTACATTAGAGTTTTTTCTTGTTGGATCATTCACATGCTTTGATTAAGTTGGGTAATGATCTTGACTACATTAGAGTTTTTTTTTTTCATATATCTTACTTCGTTAACAACTGTTACATGGAATTGACCAAATGGTCTCCCTTAGTTGATATTGGTGTTGAGTCTCTGATAATCCCTATTTGGATATCTTTTCCTAACCTACGGCCACACTTATTCTCCCCGAGAATCCTTCACGGCTTAGGATTGTTATTTGGCCGACCGTTAAAAGTTGATAATGCTACCACTGTGAGTTGTTGTCCTCCTGTAGCGTGTATCTTGGTTGAGCTTGATATTAATAAAAAAATTTCTCATAAAATATGGCAACATCTTGAAAAACTTGGTTACATCCAACATGTTGCGATAGAGGATTTCCCTTTGTTTTGTGCTCAATGTATATGTATCCGGCACTCGAAGGGTGACAATCTCCCCACTCCTTCCTCTATTCCGGTGACGATTAACACTGATGCTAGTAATCCTGGTAATGTTAATGCCATTTTTAATGAGAATGCAACTAGTGTTTTGCAAATTTTACATAATGTCCCTACTATAATAATTGCTTCGCCGATTAATGCTATGGTGCTTAATGAGGATAATCTCTTACAAATGGTTAATGACGTGGATGTCGGCAATGGTGTTGTCAGTTACACTAACGAGATCGCTGCTCCATCAACTGCTATCTTGCTTATGGCTATTTCTATGAAAACAAAGAGGGTGTTAATGAGGTTTTGGACACCAACCCTTGTTTAATTAACCTTATAGCTAGTCACATTGTGTCACCTAGTTCTAATGCTGGAGGTGGTCATGATGTTGTTGTGGATTTTGATGGTCATTCTACTCCTATGGAACCTGTGGTAAATGAAGCTGTTAGCCTTGTGGTTGTTTTGGTTTCGGGCATGCCTGTTAAGTGTGGAGATGTTGGGGTTGGTTTGGATGCTCTGGTTCTTAATATGGTGAAAATCATGTGGATACGAATGTTGAAGTTTCTCTCATTGATGTTCCTATTTCTTATAATAGCCCGTATTTTCACTTTGTCAGTTTTTTTTCTAGAGTTATAATAACTCCAAATCACAATCCATCTTTGTCATGATATTTTGATCAAATTATTTTACTTACATGAATTTTTTCATAATTTTTGGGCACCGGTGAAAATTCTTAAGGAATTTGTACCTATATGTACAGGTGAGGATTTTGGGACCTTCTATGTCCAATTTGTAAACCGATTTCATCGATATTTTTTAAATATCATGTTTTATTTCATGGATATTTTATGTAATATTTTTAGTCTTAAAATGATTTATTTGAATTTTATACTAAAACATTGATTTAAATAATTATTATACTAATATTATAATATTATTTTATTATAAATATCTAAAAAAGCACTAAACTAAATTCATTAAAAATCCTTTTCTTCTCTTGAGTTCGGCAACTGAGAGTTAGCATGAGAGAAATGTGAGAAAAAGATAATTGAGAGAAAAGAAAAGTTTAGATTTGAAAGCCACAGAGCGATTTTCGTCCATCGATGCAATTGAGAGATTTGCTCGTCTCACTATAAGGAATCTATATCCTATTTATGATTTCAAAGATTTTATATTTTTTATATTTTTCCGCTCAACTTTGTATTTTTGTTATTGAAAAATATGAACAACTTTGTATTAACAAAACTTTTATCGCGTAACTTTTTGTATGTTATAGAGATCGTGATTATGAGCATTTTAATTATTTATTAAAAAAATTTCACCGTGTAATTTTAAAAATACAGTGATTTTTATCTACTCCAAAATTTATTTTGATATCTAAATATAGTAGTGTAGTAAAATAAAAGTCTTAAAATATCATTTTATATAATCCATGGTAATTTAGTAATTTTTTGAAAATATACATTTTTGTCTAATAGGATTATTTGTTATCTACTATTATAATATTTGACATCTTTTTAATTAAGCTCAATTTTACATTATTTGCTGCAATATAATGAATGTGAACATGTGATTGAAATTACTATTATAGTACTATGATATTATTGTGTGTGTAAAAGACAAGTAAAGGCTAATTGACCCGTTGTTTGGATACTGATTGACCTATACAGGATGGTGGACCGATGAGCTTTCCTTTAAATACTATGATTTGGTGTTATCCTCTATTAATTCATGTGATACTGATTGAGAGTTATAAGGACAAGCTTATTGTGCAGACGGGCCAAGAGTGACGATTTTGTTTACTGATCCAACAGTTTACTGATACTGATACAATATTGAAAAAACATGGTGATAGCCAAGACTTCTACTTGTTTAGTATGACTATTGAAATACATATTTTTGAGGCATTATTCTTATTATTATCTAGATTTATTATTACTGCACGGATTTACTTTTATTGTATTATTCTACTGTTCGTGCCACTAGATTGTTACTATTACTGATATAGACACTGATACTATTTGATACTACTGATTCACTATACTGATATTATGCATATGATATACTGAGCTCATGATATAGAATAACTAGATAGCATGTATACATTATGATATGATTTTACTGCATTGAATTGATTTCAATAATCATTAACGATATTTTGATTTGATGCTTTCTATGATTTTATACTGACTGATGTTATAGATATGATGATTTCTTTAGAGATCTAACACTCGTACTTGTTTACTACTTTATGGGCTTTTATACTGTTTACAGATTCTACTACTGCTGCTTGTGACTTTTATTATTTCTGCATTGATTTAATTATCATATGGATGCAATTGGTATGATTTAACTATTAACATGCATATTGCTCCTTTATCGTGCTTTGAGTTCAGTTGTAAGTTTTGGTGATCTGCTAGGCTTTTTAAGCTCATTATATGTGGTTAATATTTTCAGGTCATGGTAGAAGAGCAGGAGTGTGAGGCTGGTCAGGGTTCTTTAGGTTCTGTTTTTTTTTTTTTTTTAATTATTCTTTTATACTCATGACATGATAAATATGTGATGATTGTGTAGATCTTGAGTAGTGTATATGACTTTTGGGAATGAATATAGATGTATACATTGATATTTTAAATTATAGAATATGTTGTACTATTTATTACTGATATATGAAATTAAATAGTTATGGTTGTTGATTATTTAAAGGATAAATAAATAATTCTTCCAATTTAGATTCTGGGGCATCACATTTCTCTTGTACTTAATGATGTTTTTTTAGCTCAATTAGGTGCCAAATCGAAGGAAAATGAGGTGGTTCAAGGTGTCTGGCTTGTTGATTGTGAATCTTCACCTGATTGGGATGTTGGGGAGGAAATTGATGTGCAAGGGGTGGATTATTGGGAAACCTATAACTTAAATGATATTCAAATCGATGAGGAAGGTTTTTTTTTTTTAAGCTGGTAAACAAAAATGGAGGAAGTCCAAAAATAAATAATCTTCCTTTTGAAGCTTAGTCTCCATTCTCCTTCTGCTTGAAACTGGTTTGGCTACGGTTGTTGTATGTTTTCTTAGTTCCTCGTGGTGTTCTTGGGTTGTTTGGGTGTTTTGGGCCTATGTTGGTTGCTGGCTTGTGGAGTTGTTGTAATTTTGTTCCTAATGGGTTTGTTGTTTGTGTTTGATGCACTGCTATTGGTCTTCTTAGCAATTGATGTATGTCCTCTGAGTTGGCAGTTTTGATAATGATTTTGTGTGGTTGTTCATTGATGGCTCTGTTTGTACCCAGGTGGGTTTATTTTTTCTTCTTCTTTCTTTTTCTTCTTTTACAGACTCCTTTGTTAAGTTTTTCCATGAGGTTGTTTGGACTGTTCGTGTGGCTCCTTTTTCGGTGGATATGCTCATACCTGCTTCTTCTAGGCTTGTTCATATTTTATTTTTAGTTCTTTCTATCCTTTTGCTTTATTGTTGTATTAGGTAGAACTATTATCTCCTAGGTTTTACTTCAAATTATGTATTTTTAGTATACTTTTGATTTTTTTAAGGACTTATAACTTCTCTTTAAATTAACGCGTAGGCCTCTAACTAGGAGGGTTTTATTCAAAAAAAAAAAAAAAAAAAAACATGCGATGTATCCAATAAATAAAATATTTGCTCTATGATTTGAGAAGCATAATGCAAGTTGAAAAATATGCCAAAAAATTATGAATAGATAAAAAGAAAAAAACATTATAAATAGATGAAGTGATTGGGCTCAAATTTTATTAAAAATCATTTTTAAATCACAAATTAGTGTGACACATTGTCTTATTAGATTAGTTCTTCTTTTCAATTTATGTCAATAAATAATAATAATTTCATTTTGTATTTGCTCCATTTGGTTAATTAGTGTTCAAAGCCCAACTCCATATAAACTAAATTATTAAAATAAAATAAAATCATATATCACTATTATATTCTCTAAAAAATATATAAATCTACAGTAAGAATGTAAGATGCAGAAATCCAATGGGCTGTCAAGGCTTGTATTCTTGGCATTTAAATCAAATCTAAGTAGGATTAGTGAAAAGACAAAATATTTATTAATAACATATATTAAAATAAACAAATAGAGCTTTATAAATGTGTATTTAGTATTTACCTTTAAATAAATTAATTTTAATGTTAATTTTATGTGAGTTAAATATTTAGGTATTGAATAAATAAAAAAAGATATTAAAATATATATATTTAGAAAGCTTTTAGAATCAATAAAAAGCCGTCCCAAACTTAGCCTTAGGCTTGGTTTGGAACTGCTTTTTAAAGCAATTTTCTAGTACAAAAATTAATTTTTATACTAAAAAACTGCTTTAAAAAGAAATAAAAAATTCTTAGTCTTCGTTTGAGACACCTTTGTTATTGCTTCTTGAAGCAGTTATCCATTATAAAAATTTTAATTTTTGAACTAATAAATTGCTTTAAGAAACAGTAAGAAAATCGTTCCAAACAAAACCTTAAAACAAACGATCAAAAATAAGAGTTTGAAATAAACTTGAAACCATTCTTAAAATTATATATCATAAATACTTAACCTTTCTTTTGATGGATTTGATTCAATTAACATCACGAGAAAATTAATTTGGATTACATCAGATCAGAATTGACAAGTGAAAGGGGCTAAGAAAATGTAGGAGAGTGTAGTCATGGGACTCTTGCTTCTAATATTGAGATGTTGCTTCTTTGCTACAAAGTCCTGCTCACGTTATGGATCAAACCGAATTATTCGTCAAAGGAGAATGTGACAATATTATTCAGTCGTATGGGAAAATTTTTAATGAATATTTCAAATGTTTTCAATGAAAATCAACTATTTCTCTCTCTCTCTCTATATGAACAAAAATTTTTAAAGAAACTATATAAGAATATTATGACGGGTTCTATATTAGAATATACTTCAAAGCTCTTAGATTTACATTGAGATTAGTACTAAATAAAAAATCATTAGCTTCAATAATCTTCTTATTAAGATCATTCTTATTGGATGATCATGCCTTCGACAATAATAATTCAATCGATGGAATCTATACTCTAATTAAGATTATTTAGTGTTAATATAATTGCTTTGATAATATCTATAGTAATTATAATCACTAAACTCAAATAGTTTGAATTTTTCTAAGAATATGAACTTCCATTAATGCATAAATAATAGAGCATATATATAGCCACAATAAATTAAATATAATTTTTATGAGAATAACTAATTGATTACTAATCTATGATTAGTTAGGCCCACTTAATACTAATTATTTAAGCACGAAGATATACATGATATCTACAACTATAAAAAAAGTGTTTAGCATTTATACCAAAATGAAAAATTGTCCATTCATTCTTTTAGATTTTATAAAATCTTAATCATCTATCTTATATCTTAATAAATGAAGATGATATTAATTTATTAATGTGAATTTTATCCTAAATATATTTATAATATTATGACAAATATTTATTTCCATATTAGTGTTAAAAGGAAACTTTAATTAACGCTTCGTCACCCAAAAAAAAATCTTGTCCATTCATTTGGTTTAGATCTTATAAATCTTAATTAACCATCAATTGTCATTTTAATTATTTTTATTTTGTAATTTTTATCCTAAATTTATGCTTCTTTTGAAGTATTACAAAATATTAATTTATCAAATATTCAATATTATTTTGATAGATTTAAAATTTTAAAAAATATGAATTACTTAATAAAACATATTTTTAAATTTAATAATTTAGATTATTTAGACTTTTTACATTGCGGACTTAAGTTTTTGTATTTTTGAAACAATTTATTTTATTGCTATCATTTGAATCATAAAATATATTATGATAAAATGATTTAAATACTTTTTAAAAATATTCTCTTCAACTCTCCTCATGCATATAGAGATGAATTTTTCCAAATGTTAGAAGCCTCTTGCAATATATAAGTAATTCATATTACATCAATCTCAAAGCAAATTTAATGGTTTTAAAGCTCATCTTAATCAGAATATTCTAACGTAAAAATTTTCTTTTCAAATAAGAATTTGTAAAATGGTAATTAGCATCAACTTATTTCCTATATATATCATAATGTTTTTTTTTCAAATATTTTAAAGATTTTAGTGACATTAATGATCATAATAAATAATTAATAATCATGTTTATCCTGATTAATTAATTCTTAATCTAAAGTCACAGAGAGAAACCTTCAATGGGAATGAAAATCAACATAGAAGATCAAGCCAATCTGCACAGCTCAGATTGAACTGGCCTTCTCCTATCTCCAGCTAGCATAAATTGACAGGTTGTAGCATTAGGAGATGGCCTGGAATAATCCTCTATTTTGCATCAAAGCATATTTTTGTTTAACCACAAATATGTATTAGTTATTGAGACTTTTGAACAAAATATTAATATGAGGGAAAAATAGGTGTTACTTATAAGGAATTCCATATAGAATCTTAATGGCCACATTACCATAAATCGTCAACAACTTTGTTCTGTTGGGATTTCCTTTTCATGGAAAGTTGAGGGCAAAAGCCAAATAACATTAAGGCTTCGTTTGGGACGGCTTTTTTACTGCTTTTTAAAACGGAGTTCTAGTTCAAAATTTTGAATTTTTGTACTAGAACTCCGTTTTAAAAAGCACGAAAAAAGCTGTCCCAAACGAAGCATAAAGCTTCGTTTGGGTCGGCTTTCTTCTTCTTAAAGCAAATTTCTTACTATAAAATTGCTTTAAGACGCGGTTAGAAAATCATCTCAAACAAAGTCAAATCCGTTATCATATACAACAACAACATCAAGTCTTTATTTCACTATGTAGGATCGGCTACATAAATCCTTTTTCTTCAGTCGTTATCATATATAGATCATCCAAATCTATTTGATGGAAAATATGAAAAACTGTGCAAGGATCAGTGGGCTTAGTTCATAGTATCAATGAAGTTCTAGGCTTTATTTGAGAGAGGTTTTCACTGTTTTTTAAAGTAATTTTTAATACTAATTTTTTTTTGAACTATAAATTATTATACCTAGAAAATGTTGTAGAAAACAATAAGAAAGTTGTCCCAAATGAAGCCTTACACTTTGACTTCATTTGGAACGGCTTTTTTACTGTTTCTTTAAGCAATTTTCTAGAACAAAAATTTTAATTTTGTACTAGGAAGCTGCTTTAAGAAGCAATAAAAAAGCTGTCCCAAACGAAGCCTTTGTGTACATGTGTTTGATCAAGTGGAGCATATATTCAAATATAACATCATAGCTTCTTAAAGATCCAAATACAATTAGACTGATAAGAAATCACGAAAGGAATGAAGCTCTGATGATCATCCATCCACATTGTTAAAGAAACAGTCAGGTAGAAAAAAACATGAAAGACTTCAAAAACCAAAAGATGAGCCAAATGAGTCATTATTATGAAACAATTCGTTAACCTCATTAGACCAATCATCTATTTGTTTCATTCTTTTTAATTTATAAGCCACCAGTATTCTAATTGTAATAGCAAGAGTAGTTTTTTTATAGTGTTTTCTTTGCCAAGAAATACATACAAAATTCAAACCGTTTCGAAGGCTAAGCCTTTGTTTGGCACGGCTTTCTTATTGCTTTTCAAAACAGCTTCCTATAGTACAAATTTTTCTAGTTAAAAAATTTTTACAAAAAAATTATTTTATAAAGCAATAAAAAAGCTCTCCCAAAAGAAACCTAAGTGTTATCATAACTTCTTCTATTATTGTTGCATGTCATGGTGAAATCATGGGGTTTGGGATGGCTTTTGCTCTCTACATTAGACAAAACCCTATTTGGTCATGTAAAATATGAAACTCTTATCCAAAAACTATCTTGCCCACCCAATAATTTTTTAGGAAATCATTTCACCTTCTATCACTTTATATTCTAATTTTGCCACTAATTTCTTGTTGGATCACCCATTATTGCATTGCTACATTGATCTTTAATTGTGTTTCAACATTCATGCACACTATTTCAATATTCATAAATGATTGAAAATTTTTTAGCTCACCTTCTACATGGATAGAAGAAGTGATATGAGAGAATTAATTGAAAGTCATAAGCTATACAAATTTATTAAAGCCATTTCATTTAGTTAATAATGATTTTTAAGAAAATATTATAAAAATCTTAGAATTTAATCCCGTTTATATCACATTAGTGGTTTCTATATTCAAAATTATAATAAAAGATAGAACCACCCTTAAAAAGCATATTTCATTAAAAAAAAATCTTAAATTTCATACTACTTTATTTATCTTTAATTGAAAGGTGGCCAAACCAATTAATCACTCTTGCAAGGCACCATTCATATAAGCATGGGCACATCTTGATTATGTAAGCATAATTAATGAATTATCCTAACAACCTCTAGATGATATAGTTGGATCTACGTATGTGGGCTAAATTGTAACTCGATCACATGAGATATTCTGTTCCATGATTTTGAAAAAATATGGTAAGATAAAGATCAAAAGATATGATGCATAAATGTTCTTTCTTCTATATTTGATTAAGGTCTTAATCTCAATAGATTAGGCTAAAAGCTAAAGAGATTTCTATCCTAATTAAGCATGGCTACACTCACAAGTAATTATAGTTATTTTGTGTTCTCAGAGATTTAGTATCCAAACTGTTTAGAAATCTAATTTGTTGTTACTCTAATTAAGTTTTTAGGCTTTACTTTCTTAATCAAATCATTATTAATTTCTATTTTCTAACAACCATATTCTAATTTACTTATACCCATAAAATTAACAAATTTCAATATTATTTTATATTAAATATCATAAAAATAATCTCAGCTCCAAAACATTCTAAGAAAATAAAATCAAAGTAAAAATATTCTTAATTAAGAGATTTCTATCCTAATTAAGCTCATTAAATCACCTATCCCATACAAAGTGGATGCTCATATATATCATAGGAGAAAAAAAAATGTGAATGCAATAGTCAAAAAAGAAAGGTAGCCATCCAAATTATGATCTCACAAAGGGGACTAATTCAAAATAGTGCAAGTTGTTGCGTATAGGAGACGCATATTATATTCACTAATTCTTAGCTATGCTATGATAAGGACCTCATAAGAAAGTTTGGCATGTCTTTTAACATATATAAATACTTGATCAGTTTCATGCAAAAACTCATTAAGTAACTTGGAAGCTTCATCTCTCATGATTCCAACAAAAGCAATGGCTTCTACTACTCTTCCTCTTCTTCTTCTTCATCTTCTTCTCTTAGCTGCTTGCATGGACTGGGCTAAGAGTGATCGGCCAGCTACAAGTTTTTATGAAAATTATGAAGGATCATGGGGTGGAGATCGAATACAGATATTGAATAAGGAAACTGAGGCTTCGCTTTTCATGGACAAAGCTTCAGGTTTTATTATTTTGATATTTTTATTTTTATCTGGGATAAAAAAGGGTTGATATAACAATATAGTTAAAATTAAGGCGTTGAGATATGCAAACTCTTGTTCTTAAATTTATGGAGAAATTATTTCTTAGCATGAAATTTATTTATCAATTTTATTCTGGGGTTTTTTATGCAGTAGTATGGACTGCTAACAGTTGTCATCTTTGGAGTTTAATTGATGCTTCTGTTTGGTACAACTTTTTACTACTTTTAAAAGGAATTTTTTAGTTAAAAGTTGCTTTAAATAAGCAATAAAAAAGTTGTTCCAAACAAAGCCTAAGTTAATCTCTATCAAACCAAATTCAAGAAAAGTCCAAATTAATTAAAAAGCTAAAGAACTTCTTGTTTTTATTGGATTCATTGATTAAGCTCAATGTAAAAATTAATAAACCATATTGATAACTCCATTACAGTAAATAAAGACTGTAATGGCGATAATAGAGGCATTTGTAGCGATTAAAATTGCAAAACAATTGAGTATATATAATTTTTTTATTGTTACTGACACCCTAACGTCTGTAATCATCAAACATAAATAAATATTTAAAAAATAATAAAATAATTTTCAATCCCAGATGTCTGTACTTAACAAACATAGTAATTATCATTATCTTAATTTTCTTTTTAATCTATGCGGTTAAATGGCAATATTTCAGATTAATACTACGTCAATATCATGCATGGAAGATGCATGTTTTAGTATATGAACCCTTTAACACGACATCACCTGATAATTAACCCGTGAAAGCCTTAATTAAATTTCTTCTTAATTATTATTCATCCCGTTCATATTAGGAAGAGTCGTTGATGATATATCATTTATTTATAATTGTATCAAGATTGATTGATAATCTATCTATCTATCATAGAAACCATTTTTAAGATATTTTTTTATTAAAATAATATTATGGCCAATTTATACAGTCTGTATATATTAACTGTACATGTTTTTCTTTTGGGACGGCTTTCTTATTGCTTTAGCTTTCTAGCTAGAAAGCTTTTTTATAATAAGCTGTTTTAAGAAGCAATAAGAAAGTCATCCCAAACGAAGCCTTAATCAACCTAAGGAGCATTTGAATACATATATGATTATTACCCTTTAACGCTTCGTGTTTGTTTTATCAGGTTCTGGATTTGGATCAAAGCTTAAATACGGTTCTGGGTTCTTCCATATGAAGATAAAGCTGCCAGGAAAAAACTCAGCTGGAGTTGTAACTGCTTTCTATGTAAATTTCATCAAATCTTTCATTTTTTGTTGTTTGGATAATCCAATTCTCAAAGCTTCCTCAAACACTACAAGAATTTTAATATACTTGCTTAAAAAATTGATAAAAATTATACTATAATAATATTTTAAAAAAGGAAGGTTCAATCAGCCAACCACAATAGTACTAAGATTTTATTTGGGACAGCTTTCTTATCATTTTCTAATATAACTTTTTAGTACAAAAACTTTTTGTTTAAGAAATTTTTATACTAAAAAATTATTTTAAAAAGTACTTAGAAAGCTATCCCAAACAAACCCGTTGTCTCTCTTATATATCTTAATCAAAAGACACATTTGAGCTCAAGGCTTCAATTATTTTTATTTATATTTTCTATTCAAATATGATCACTTTCTAGAACACAAATGAATTCTTGTTAATGATTCAAATTACTAAAGTTTATATTTTAATTTTATTTAGTTGGCTTCTGACTCAAGTACCAACCATGCTGAACTGGATTTTGAGTTCCTTGGCAACCTTGAAGGGAAACCCATAATTCTTCAGACAAATGTCTTTGCAAATGGGAAAGGAAATAGAGAACAAAGGATCAGATTATGGTTTGATCCTTCTGCTGACCTTCATGACTACAAAATACTATGGAACACTAATCAAATAGTGTAAGTTATGATTAATCCAATCCTTAGCTGATTAAAGTTAATCCAAAATCATTAAACTGTTAATCCATTTCATCATATTTGACTAATTAATCTATTATAGGTTTTATGTGGATGATACACCAATTAGAGTATTTGCTAACAAAGAGAATATAGGAGTGGGTTATCCATCTCAACCAATGCAATTAATAGCAAGCTTGTGGAATGGAGATAGCTGGGCTACTGATGGAGGCAAGACTAAAGTAGACTGGTCTTATGCTCCATTTAATGCAATTTTTCAAGGTTTTGATGTAGATGGATGCGTTTCAGTAAGTTCACATGATGCTCACTGTTCATCTCCCTCATTATGGTGGAACTCAGCAAGATATCAACAGTTAAGTGCTTCTGAAAAATCGGCTTATCAGAACGTCAGGAGAACATATATGACCTATGATTACTGTAATGATGTTCAAAGGTTTCCAAACCCTCCACCAGAGTGCCCTCAATGAAGAATTTGGAACTTTTAGTTTGAATGAAATGCTACACATGTGCTTTGTTTTTATGAAGAAAATGGAATAAATGTAAAGGATCATATATATTTGACATTTTCAATCATTCTAAATTAAATGATGTATGTTCTTTGGCATAAATTATTAAAATTATTATGGGATGGGTTTGTTTGTAATTATAAATTATTTCCATTTTCAATACATTATAAATTATATACTTCTTGCATTTACTTTTGATGTAAATTCTCCATCGGTCCCTAATTAGTTTAGACATCGTTTGGGATTGCTTCTTAAAGCAGTTTTCAAGTTCAAAATTTTTAAATGGGAGGCGGAAAAGTTTCTCCAATGGGGAGTGGGAAAAGGTGACATTTATTTTTGCAAGACAATTGGTTAGGTTGTTCTAATATTGATGCTCTGCTTTACACTCACTCTACTACCAATATTAGAGTGTCGCCTTTTTTTAATGACAATTGTTGGGATGTTGCCAAGCTTAGGTAAATTCTTCCTGTTAGTATAGTCAAGATTATTTTGAGTATTCCTTTAGATGTTAACTGCAATGATACTTTACTTTTTAATCTTTCTTCCACTGGTAAGTTTCAGTTAAAAGATGCTTGGGAAAATTTCAGAATTAAGAAGGAGCCTAAATTGATTTATTCGGCCTTTTGGCATATTAATTTCCCTTTATCCTACTCTATTCTTTTATGGAGATGTATTAAAGGCTTTATTCCGGTTGATGTTGTGCTTCAAAATAAAGGTATTTCTATGCCTTCCAAATGCTATTGCTGCTCTAACGTGGAAACTATTGATCATATCTTTGTGAATGGGGCTATAGCTCAAGAAGTTTGGAGTTATTTCAGTAAACTTGCCAGAAAGAATTTTAATTCTAATCACAATACAGTTTTTTCTGTTTTGGAGCTATGGGCTTATGCTCAGAAAGGTCATATTTTTAATTTTATTCCCATTCTTATATTTTGGTATATTTGGAAGGCTAGAAATGATGCTAAACACAATTCTATTAAGATGAATGCCCTTCAGATTATTTCTAATATTAAGTTTAAAGTTCTGCAATCTTTTTGTTACAATATTGTTAGCTCTCAAAATTTCAAAAATTGCAAAAACATGATCAGTTCTTTTGGCATCACTGTTGATATGGAGCATAATATTGTCACTGAGAGAATTGTTAATTGGAGGAAACCTTCTCCTCCTTTTGTGAAACTTAATTCGGATGGTGCTGTTAATAATCTCTCTGCGGGTGCTGGTGGTATTATCCGTGATAATTCTGGTTCGATTTTGGCTGCTTTTGCTGCTCCTATCCATCGTCCTAATGCTATTACTGCTGAGCTTTTGGCTTTAAATTACAGGTTAAAAATTTGCAAAAATAGAGGTTTCAACAATGTTTGGATTGAGGTTGATGCTATGCTCCTCATACAAATCATTAACGATACTATTCCTGGTAATCCTCAAAACTTTTACCTTATTAGGGAAATTAAACACTGTATCTCCTCTATGAATTTCTTTATTTCTCATATTTACCGGGAAGCTAACATTTGTGCGGATTGGTTAGCTAAAAAAGGTTGCTCTTTATCTAATTATGAAGAGCTGGATATTAGGATGTTAAATCCTGTTTTGAAGGGTATGGTCAATTTGGATAAAGCTGGTATGCCTTATATTAGGAATGAGTAAGTTTAGTTGTTTTTGTTTTGTCCCTTTTTTCTGTTTTCTGGGGTTCTCTGTGCTGACTGATTTGTTTTGTTATTTGGGTGTTGCTACTAGTTATCTCCTTTTTAAATTTGGCTGGAACTTTAAGTTGTGTAGGATATATTGCTTTTTTTGGGCACCTTTGTTTAAGCTCTGTTATGTCTTCTGGGAATGTTTGTGATTGTGCTCAATTATTCTGTCATTTTGCTTCCATTAGTTCTGGCAGTTTGGTTGGTAAGATTAATTTCATCTTCCTCTTTGTTGGTTACGATTTGCTGAAGGGTGTCTCTATTGAAATTTATATCTTTTATATTCTGAATATCAGTAATCACTCTTACTGGATTCGTTTTAGTAATTGGTTTAGTTCCTATTGCCATCACTCTTTTAGACGGTTTTGTTTTATCTGGGACCATTTTGGTGTGAGCTTTGAGTCCGTCCAGGCATTTCTTGACTTTCATGCTCAAATTAATACTTCTATGGGAAGTAAGTGTTTTAAGTATGTTGTTGTTTGGATTTTTGGTTCTCTGGTGATGGTCGCTGGTAAGAATTTTGTGTCTGTTTATAGCATCATTAGCAAGGCTAATTTCCTGAGCCAGTTCGTTTTTTGGGGATATATCCTTGTCCCGATTCTTTCAACTTCTAAGGATATTAGAAAACCTGGTACCTCTCTTTACTTATCTTTTCAGACTGTTTTGGAGAGTTTTCTTTGCAGGTTATTTCTTTTTGGGTGCATGTATGATTGCAAGATGAGTAGTTTCTTGAGTCCTATGCAGTTTTATTGTGTGGACTACTGGTGTTTTGTGCTGCAGCTGGGGTATCTTTGTATCATTCTGGATCTTTGCTGCCAGTGGAATTCTTGTGTGTTATTCTGCAACAAATATTACTGTAATCGTATCAAGTCTTCTGCCAACTATTTTCTGCTCTTTTTCACTGCTCTATTAAACTTTTTATCTTCTAATTTTGCATTTTGGAGAGTTCCTTGCAGGTTTAATTCCACTTTTTTCTTAATGAACTGCCTTGACACTTAGGTAACTCTTTTTTGGTTTATTTTTATGCTGGTTTCCCTTTTGTTTTATCTTTTTTGCAGGAAGCTGATGCCGAATGCTAATCTTCTGAGCTTCCTTTTTTGGGTGCTGAGTGTCTTCAGCCCTAGTTATTTTCCTTGCTTTTCTTGTAATATTAGATTAAGGAACCACAGGCTCATATGTATTTTTTACATTTTGTTTGTAGCTCATTCGAGCATTAGCGAGCTAGTGGATCCTTTTAAGGACTATGTATCCTCATTTTTGATATTAACACGTAGGCCCCTCCGCGGGTTTTAATTAAAAAAAAAAAGTTCAAAATTTTTAATTATTATACTAAAAAGCTGCTTTAATAAAAGCAGTTAGAAATTCATTCCAAACAAAACCTTAGTAATAAGAATGAAAGCACACATCCATTGGTAAATTTTTTAGCTAATTGCATTTGTTTGGTTTGAACATTGTTCCTCATTAAGCTAACACAATAAAAAAAATGTGGCTATCGAATATAGAAGAGAGGCTTAAATGGATTTAAGGAAGAAACACTTGTAATTGGGGGTGTATATTATTTGGTTTAAATTGATCATTTTATTTTATTTTTTTAGGTTCCATTTGATTGTTAAAATAATAGTAAGTTATTAATTGTGAATTTGCCTTTTTTTTTCTATTTTTTATTTTTTATTTGATTTTTATTTCTTAAAACCAATCAAATAAAAATAAATAAATTATACTATTTTATTCACAAATTAAATCAATAAAATTTATGAATTATAAGAAAATAATTGACAATAAACATACCACATAAAGATATATGTGGATATTAGTTATTCTATATGCCAAAACAATAGATTTCAATAGATATTGATTTTTTTTAATAGATATTGATTTGTATTCTTCTTAATACACGATATTTATTATAATATTAAATTAAAGTCTTTATTAAAAATTAGTTATAAATTTAAATTTCTTCACAAAAAATAGTTATATTTTATTTACTATAAGAGAGTTATGTGCATTTGTTTTTTGTTTTTAGAGAGAGAGGGAAAGCGGAAGAAGAGGGAGGCGGCGGGCTAAGCCCGAAGGGGGCGAAACCCTAGCAGACGCATGGGCAAAACTTTTTTGAAGTGTAGTAAAAGGAGGTTAAAAGGCAACAAAGAGGTCAACCTTAAGGGGGTGAAATGCAATTTTCTCTTATATAAATAATGATAGCATAACATAATTTAAGAGAATAAAGCTAGTAATTATTTATGATTATGATAATTTAAATTTTGCATTCAATTATGGTTTTAACCTTCAAATTCACAATTCCAATAAATTACATTTTTTAATAATAAATTATTAGAATAGTTGGACATAATCCCAAAAAATTCACAATATCATTAAATCATAATTTGGAGGAACTTTTCTCCATCCTTTTCAAACAATATAATTTTGAAAAATTAAGAATTATATAGTAATTTTATCAAATTTTAGTAAATTTAATAATTCAAAAGCAGGGGTACATTTAGATCGACAAATATGATGAATTATTTCTTTCTAATGAATAAAAAAATTTAAATATATAATGTACAAGCTTCAATTTGAAATGTTATACTAAAAAGATGGCATATATTTTTTTTATTGCACATGAAATATTTTAAATTAAAATTAATTTATTTTTATTAATGAAAAAGATTAAATTATTTCTTAATTGATCTTTATATTAGTTAAAGTATTCACCATTCCACTCATAATTTTAAAAAATAATGTACAAATAAAAATTATTATTATGTTCTAAAAAATAAAATAATTAAAAACTGTCCAAATGAAAGCTCCATTATTTTTATTTTACAAGATAAACTTTTTTAAATAAATAAATATAATATTTAAAAAATAATAATAAAATAAAATTATAATTATTATATAAAAAAACAGCAAAAAAATAAATTGTCCCCTACAAATTCATAATTGTAATGCTAAAAAAGTTCACGATCAGTGCTTTTTTATTTTTATTTTTGTGGAGTCCAGCTGGACAGACACGCGGGCCATAATTTTAAAATTATAAAATTATTTCATCTTATTTATATATCGTACAGGATTTTATTTAAGTTGAATTTAGATCATTAAATTCTTAAAAACGAGCGGACTCTTTTTCTCTCTCGCACTAACAGAACGTTAAATCATAGAATCATAGGATTTCAAAAATCCAAGATTTAACACGAAAAGGGATCGATCATTTGAGATGACTTTCTTGCTGCTTCTTAAAATAATTTTTAGAATATTTTTTTGTTTAATTTTGTGCTAAATAACTGCTTTAAAAATAATAAAAATTTCATCCAAAAAAAACATTGCATCAGTTAAATACCGAAATCATACCACACACTGAAAGCTTCATAAATATAACAAAACTTCAACAGAAAATAGAAACTACATCGAATTTAATTTAAATAGATATGTAATTAATATTAATTATATTATATGGATTAATTAGGGGCATTTGGTTCGGTTGCCATGGGTCGTCCATAGAGTGTAACAGGGCCCACAGAGCTCTCGATTACCGGCTGTTCCCGGTGGCACGCATTTGCAACCCTTGCAGCAGGTCATGCAAGCTCTGTTACAAAGCCCTTGCCTTGAATGCAGCTTGCATCGAGCCTTGCATGCTAACGGGCACTCTGCAATCAAATCAAATAAATACTTAGTTAATATAATTTTTAAGAGATAAGGAGTTCTCTAATTATTTTGGAATAATTTAAATAATCTCAGATTATTTAAAATTTTATTTTAATTTCATAATTTTAAAAATATGAATCAAAACAATATCACCCAAAAACTAAGAAATAATAAATTCTATAATAAAATCAATAAAATATAAGAAAAACTATACTATGAGGACCCGAATAGCATCCGGAGACCAATCAGGCGCAATATTATTTTTTTGCTCAATACTAATGCTCGGTATTACAATGTACCAGATGACGTGGCACATTTTGATTATTCTACAGATCATTCGTTGTTCGCACATAATAACTTCTCAAAATAGTGTCAAAAAATTTAATAAAAATATTTAAATATTCTTCAAAATCAAATGTTTTATGAAAATAAATTGACTTATTTTGAAGTAAAGAAAATGATTTTAAAAAATAGTGACTATTACTTTACATAAAGTATAAAAATAAATGAGGAGAGTACGTAATGCTAACAGTATTTTACTCTTTTAAATATAAATATCAGCTAAATACATCCAAATATTTTTTTTTCATTTTTTTCTTATTTTTGACTTTAATTTATCATAAGCAAACAAACAAAGCAAGCAAACAAACAAGCTCAAAGTAATCAAATTACCTTCAAAGTTCACAAATATGTGGGGAGCTGGAGCTGGAGCTGGAGCAGGAACCGGAGCTGGCGAAGGAGCCACAGCGCCACCCCCAACCGGCGTCGCCACCTCCTACATATAGCAAAGTTTCAGGTCAAAGCACGTTCAATATTGGACGAATAGAGAGAAATCAAGACTGGAGCCAGAGATCGATGACTTACTCTAGTAGAGGCGACCAACAGGAGGGAGACCAGGACAAAGATGGCTGCTTTGAGAGCCATGGAAAAGCTGAAGTCAAAGAAGAGGAGATACTTCGAAGTTCGAATACTGCTAAGAGACCATTTGATTCTTATATAGAGAGTGAAGGAAGGAAGGAAGGAGATATAATGGGATCGAGGAGGCAAGTAAGATGGGACAGTCTTGGCTGTCAAAAGGTAAGCAAAAAGGGTAAGGACGCATGAGCATGTGATGTGGGAAGGTGAAGTCTTATCACTCAGTAGGGTTCGAGTCTTTCTTATCTCTCCTCATTATTGTTTGTATTAATCACTATAATATAAAGTTTAAAATACCAAGAAATTAGGGTGTCAATATTTGACCCGGTTTAAAAATCCGACCCGAATCCGATCCAATTTGGGTTCGGGTTAGGGATTTCGACCAGTTTGTAAAATTGAGTCGGGTTCGGGTTGACCCAGAAACCAGAAATAAATCCGATTTGACCCATTTTTAATTAATTTAGGAGGGATTTAAAGGTTTTTTATGAAATAAAGAAATAATATTTCAAAAAATTATACACATTGTTGCCCAAATTAAATTAATCTTGATTTATTTTAAATTAATTGAATTAAATCTTACGTTAATTTGATTTAGATTTAAATAAATTGAATTAAATAAAAAATTTAATAAATTATATCTGAAGCGGGTTGGGTTCGTGTTTGAAAAATCGACCAATTTGCAAAAATGGGTCGGGTTCGGATCGGGTTGAACAATGTCTGATCAATTTCTGGTTGGACCCCAACCCGACCCATGACCTGATTTTGACATCCCTACAAGAGAACAGTCATTGCTTAGTTTGATTGGTAGGTCATTACGGTTGAGCCTCTAAAGTGGAGCCCAATATAGTGCGAGCCAGCAAGTTTCTGGAGTTGGCGGCTCTTCTAATTTAGCCGAAGATTAGCCACACTGCCAAACGACCCGTCCAAAAAAAAGGATGAAAAAAATTACATAGAACATTGAAGGTTAGCCTGGATAACAACAACATAGAACATTGAAGGTTGTACATTAATGCTTAGGTCATGCCTTGTGAACTTCATGTGTTGCTGTGTGCCATGAAAGGGAGCTTTATATATATGTATATTAATTTGGGGGTGAGAGAGTTTGATCAGTTTGAAAGGTTTGACACTTTGAAGAAGACATGAAGACTTCAGATCACAGTGTGTCATTGCAACTAGTGGTTTTCAAATTCATTTATTCTGGCATTGAACTGTCATATTAGGTGAAGTGTTTTTCTTTAATGTTGTTCAGAATTCAATCAAAGATTCTATGTTATAAGATTTTTTTAAAATTAAAAAGAAAATCTAATCATAGGAGATTATTATTATTTTTTTTTTTTGAAAATAGGAGAAGAGCCCAATTTCATTGACCATAATTTAAATATAGCAGCAAAAATGTCTTTAAAGGACTGAACATCAATAGAGGTTTCCAACATTTTGGACAAGTCATTCATAGCAAAGCAAAATAGTAAGGGGAGAGGGGATAATCCGACCTCCGTCGCCTATCGACTATGGTTCTGCCGGCCCAACAAACATATCGATCGTGATACTTTAAAGTAACATCTTTCGCCTATCGACTATGGTTCTGCCGGCCCAACAAACATATCGATCGTGATACTTTAAAGTACCCCCCCCCCCCCCCCAAAGGAAGGGCCTTATTTGTAATCAACTGCAAATAATAGTTGACTCATTCAAACTGAGTTAGGCCCCTTGATTTTTTACCATTTCAATATTTTCCACATAAAAATCTTGGTATCTCTTATTGATGATGTACCATCTCTTTTTATCTATAACCGTGCTGGATCTTCGTACAAAGTTATTACGTTTATTTCTCTACCATCACAAATATTTTAGGACGCAAACAGAATAAAATTTTAAAATATCTATTTGATTATAATATTACATTCATATTAAAAGAAATTTTAAATTTATTCAACTAATTAGATCCCAAAATACAATGCACTTTATCGTGTATTGCATTGTATCAATATTTTTTTTATTATTGCAAATTAACCTTCTTCCTTTTCAAAGGATTAGCACACCTTTCAAAGCCCTAATTAAAATTAAAAAAAAAATTGAGTCACTAAAAATATTGATTTTAAAGGAATATAATATAAATTTTAATTAATCAACAATATAATACACTATTCTTACAATATTCAAATATTATAAATTGTATATCAATTAAATTTAAATATTATAGCCATTTAAAAATAATAGCTCAATTATCATTCCCAAATTGTTTAATTTTTTCAAGGTGATTGGATCCAAAATTAAAATTTTGAACCTCGAAAATAAGCTAACAGCTGGCAGAGCTCAAACCCCGAAATAATTGCTGTCATCATCAACCACTTCAACTTTTTATATTAACTTAAACAATTCTCTCTCTTCATAGAAGTATCAAATAATATATTAATTTCATTTATGTAGGGCTGCAAAAGAGCAAATTGACTCGCACTCAACTCGTTAACAAACTCGTGAGACAAACTGACACGAGTAGCCATGAGTTCTGGGCTCAAGCCTACACTCGTTAATGAGCTCGAACCTATAAAAATCTCACAAGTTCAGCTTGAATGCGATACATTAATGAGCTCGCAAGGCTCGCTGGCTGACGCAAATTGGACTAGTCAACGAACTAAGAGTTCTAAAGCATGTACATTATACAAGCTACAAGTTGAGCTCAATATGACTCTGCTCATAAGCTTGTCAAGCCGTTCATTTACATATAAAAAGTATATTTAGTAATTATTTTTGAAATAATATAATAAAATATATACTAAATATTTTTTAATTATTTTTTCGAGTAGAACTCACGCTTTCAAAACAAGCTCAAGCAATCAAACAGACGAGGAGGCTAATAACTTTCAAACTAGCCAAATTTGAGCTCAACAAATGAGCTTCAGCTACGTAAAAATTAAATGAGCTTCACTTGATTAGGTAGATAATCAACTCAACTCCTTTACACTAACATTTATCTAACATATCACATATTCTTCCAATAACAACATCATCATCAAGCATTCATCTCACTACGTAAAATCAGTTACATGAATTATTTTTCTCCATTATCCTGTTGAGAGTCAAAACTCTCATATTCTTCCATCATTCTTAGTTTTATCATACAACAAACCCTTTTTTTAAACTTCGCCTACTTACACTAAAAAAAGCACATAATAAACTATTTATAGGAAGATTTCATTTTAATTTTATCTCAAAACCTCTCACTTAATGCAAACAAAACAGTGCATTTACCTCTAGTTAACTTTTTTAAATTACCTAATGAATTGATAAAACAAACGGTCATGTGAGTCTCAGGAAAAATTATTATGTGCGGACACCGAATGCTGTCCGGAGACCAACCAAAATGTGTCACATCACCCCTTCGCTCGGCACTGGAGAACCGTCTGCACATAATAATTAGGTACGGAGTGCGGACTGGAGAACCGTCTGCACACTAGTATAAAACAGTGTTCGGTACCGTTCGGTACCACTCGGAAGCTAGATCCTGGTTAGTGCAGCTCCGTCGCGATCCAGCGCGGGCGGGATCCGTCTCGTCTCGGGTCGGGTCGTGACACTCAATGCTTCTATCCACAAAAAATATAACACAAAGAACTGAATAATCATACCTCAAAAGCTTCAAATAAGAACTAAAAACAACCTGAGAAATCTTTTTCTATCAAATTCTTATCAACTCTTCTCTGCAACATAGGTTAATATTACAAAAAAAATTTTATATACTTTCATTTTCTACCTCAACAGAGCCTGAATAATCATATCTCAAAAGCTCCATAGCGATCACATATGTTGAAGTACACTCGACAGCTTTCTACTTGCTGAACTTGACATCTATCTTCCTCAAGCACCGATGATCTACATTTATCTCAGCGTAAATTTTACCTTTCAATGACAATAAAATGAGACTGTTTTATCACCAAGAGGAGAAATTCTGAGATGCTGAAGCTGCAGCTCTCTCTCCTGGTGAAGTATCAAATCTGAAAAAACAATTTTTGTTAGTAGTAAAAATCTGAAATAGTACAGTGCAAGTTGTCTAAAACTTCGTTTGGGACAACTTTCTTAGTGCTGATTAAAACAATTTTTTTGTACAATGATCTTTTAAACAAAAATAATTATTAAAAAGTTGCTTTATAAAGCAATATGAAAGCTTTCTCAACCAAAGCCTTAGTTTTGGCTTTAGACTAAAACTTTGTTTGGGACAATTTTTTTGCTACTTTATAAAACTGATTTTTAATACAAAAATTTTTAATTCAAGAAATTTTTGTACAAAAAAACCATTTTAGAAAGCAACAAAGTTGTCTCAAACAAAGCCTAAGCCTTGTTTAGGACTCGGATTATATTTAATTATCATGGTAATTTGAAAGCAAAATTTTTATGTCTAATTATCATGTTGAATTTGACTCTTAACATTATACAATAGAGGAAAATAATTCATATAACCAACCCACATAGTAGGATAAAAGCTTGATGTTGCTGTTGTCGTTAGTAATTAGAGAATAAAATTCTCAAATTTCAACAATCCAATCTACCAGGATCTTGATATTAAGCGGGTGGAAGAAAAATCCAAGGTTCAAAAATTTAACCAAGATCTAAGAAAGAGTTCGACTATGATAATGCAAATCATGAAATTAAATTAAATTATTTAAATACCATAATATTTATAATAATGATAATACATAATACATAAAGATGAAACATGTCATAAAAAATATTAAATTTCAACTGTCTCTGCTATAGAATTTTAAATCACATCGATCAAACGCTTCCAACTTAAGAATTGAGAGATTTGACTGCCAATTTTTACTGGTTAATTTTGGCACTTCGCAAAGCTGCAAATCAGTTTTGTCATCCAATTGAACCGATTTGAGCACCGATTCAACCACCTGATTTGATCAGGATTTCACAAACATGCACTCTACTGTGGATAATGAGAGTTAATTCTATGTTTTAAAGATTGTTTGATGATCTAGATTTGAAAATTTTATGGCCCAATCTGTATTGTTGGAAAATTATTCTGTGCGGACGCCGAACGTCATCTCGGCGTCCGTCCGGAGACCAACCAGAATGTGTCACATCACCTCTTCGCTCGGTACCGTGGCTTGGTACGGGTCGGTATAGCTCAGTACCGCAGCTTGGTATTGCCGACGTAGTTGCACTTGATTCACCTCCGGACGTTGGGCTGCGTACGACATCCGCACAGGATAATTTCTAGCATTGTTTATTGGTTTTTTAGAAAATTGTTGCAAAGACAACCCGTATTTGGTTAAGAAAAAGCTTAAACTTCATTTTTTTACTTTTACTTACAAAAATTTGCTAAAAATGGAGTGAAACTGCTTGTATTTTTTTTTTTTTAACTCTTCTCAACCACTTACATGATAAGGAGTCCCAATCAAACCAGCCTTATGCTGATACTCTGAATGTCTCTTCAGCCCTGCTGCGTCCTGTGGGGTAAAAAATAAATTGAAATAGTTAATACTGACAATGAGATCAATGAATTTTCAGAGAAATAATAAATGCTAATCGAAACACCATTTCCAAGAAATTTTATTTACAGGACAGATTTGGTGATGAATGGAATACAGAATGCTTGGAAATATTTATGGGACATTTAATATATCTGAAGCTCTGATTTAACTATGACAGGCCTAGTTAATTGATTAAATCATATAGACTACATCTGACATTTTATTTACTGTTTCTCATCCCGTCAATCACTTTTTTTTTTCTTTTAATGAGAAAGCATTGCCTTAAGTCAGTGAAAATTCCGGTTAACCTAACATGCAACCCACACCAAATTACACAGGACAACACTTAAGACTTTCACTACTTCCCAAGGGATTTGAATCAGGGACCTAGGCTTTACCTAGCTGACTCTTCACCACCCGGACAAACAACGGTAGGTGTCAACCACTCATTCACTTGGGCATCAAGAAGGCAATAGTATAAATGGCTAAGAAAATGGCATAGGTTTAATAACGTACACAGAATTGAAAAATAAAATTGATGACACAAACATAGTTAGCAAAAAGATTTTGATATTAAACTGATTATAAATAAAGACACTATAAATATAGTCAATTCTTGATGAAAAAAAGGACAAATTATGATAATCTATATTGGGTAAAGAAAGGATAATTATTGTTAGGAACTTAAATAGAAATATAAGGGCATCTCTAATGGAAAAATTCATCTTTTATTTCAAAATACAATAACAATCATATTAAATAGTAAGTCAGCTCCAACTAAACTCTATATCTTAACATTAAAAAAAAAATATTCGGTACATATTCTTTCTCATCTCTTTCTTTAATCATTTTAGAATGATTTTCTAAATTAAAAAAAAAAAACCGTTTGTGATCAGTGCAACTGTTCACGTCACGAAAATGAGGCTGAAATTTAAGTTCGAGTGGAGATGACAGCGAACAACAAACAATTGTTTCAAGTTCGGTTGTAGATGTACTAAGTTCTAATAGATATAGCCATGAGAAGCTTCATGGTGTGAAATTTGAGATAAAAAATGTGACAATAGATGTTATGCTTGATTCATCAGTAGTATATGACAATATAACAGTTAACAACTACTTAAAAACAAATATCACATAACTTCTTTTAAAAGTGAAGTGACAAAATCATCCATAGACTTGACGAAAAAAATAAATCTTATGCAATGATTTTAGAGTGATTTAGGAAAACATTGACCAAGCAACATTGAACACATTTGAATAAAAGAGACAATTGTCTCAAGATAAATACCACGAGCTTCAAACATAATAAATTTTTAATCTTAAATGTGTTCTAAATAAAATAAAATTAGAATTATATAGCTCAGCCAAACTTAAAGTGAATTCATATGACTTGTTCAATTAAAAGATATATATATATATATATATATATATATGTATTATTTTCTTAATTTCATTTTTATTTGATTTTATCATCTCTAACTAAGATTTTATTATCATAAAAGTTTTACCTTGAGAAACAATCAAGAGTTCTAATAAACAATCCATTGTTAAGGAGCCTAGTAAAAATGATGAGGTATATTATAAAGTAATCTTAAAAAATATAGAGTTGATTTTAAGGAAAATGCATGAAAGTAAAAAATTTGAAAAGATCAAATAACAATAAGATTTGCAGATTTATCATTAGAGTTATTTAATTAACAAATATTAACAATGAAATATCATAGACTACCAGTATGCATATGATAGGAAAGCATACATTTACGAACCAATATGAAAAAAATAAAGGAAATGTTCAGAATTGTAGTACTTAGAGATTTAAGCTTGTCATTCATGCAAGTTTTGGTAGAGTAATGAAAAATGATATTGGATAACAAAATGGAAGAATCAATTTGAATTTATGCTAGGAAAGTCCATTATGAACAAACTTTATTCAACGGTAATTAATGAAAAAATATAGAAGGAAAAAAAGATTATTTGTGGTAATATTAAGAAAGCATATAATTGAGTATCATGGTAATTCATTTGGAGCGCATTAGGATAAAAAAAGTATACATCATAGGCATGTTGATGATATCAAAAAGTTATAGGATGGAACATTGATTACAATTAAAATTAATTGTCAACTAACCAATAAATTTTTTATCATAGTAGATTTTCTTCAAGTATCACCAATAAGTATGTATACGATTGTAGATTATTAACATGATAGCAAAGGAAATTCAAACTAAGGTACATTGACGTATTGATAGGGGGCTTTGTTTAATTTGTTTGCTTGAATATAATTCCAATAAATGCAAGTGCACATGTCGATCAAATAATAAGTATATGAGAAAGTGTCGATCACACGAGGAAATATTGTGCTACACATAAATGTTCTAGTACCATCTACTCAAACTACGGTATTTATCCAACAAAATGTAATCATCGGTAATCTCTATCTCTAATATAGAGGAGTCTGCTTAAGAAAACTTAGGGTATTCACTGTCACCAGTCCAAAACACATCTAAAGATGCATATGTTCTGATTCACAGTCAAAATATAAATTAGAGCATATCCATCCTCAGATCTCTATCGAGCTTATAAGGATATTGGACTTCCTATAATTATTAAATCTTCATAGACCTAAGAATACGAAATATCATATATCTAAGGAATAAGGATGCAAGCATTCCATCTCAATTATCCTAATTGTTCCAGCATTCCTCTGCCGAGACAATGTATCACACCATATGTTAATTTTATACATGGTTATTGCATAAATTAAATGAAGAGTGAGTGTTATTAAAAAAACCCATTCATACGCTAAACACAAGTCTACATTAGGAATTAGAAAGGTTTTCACAGCATCAATTCAAAATTATGAGTTTAGCCGGCCATTGAATAAAAATTGAACACCACAAATTCTATTACTTGCTCAAGAAAGAAAGTACAAGTAGAGAAGATGAAGAAAACATCACCCGAAATGAAGAATCTCAAACAGATCCCGCGGATGGACCCTTTTCAAAGTGAATTTCCCCTTACAATTTTGATATCCGCACTCCTTTCCTCTACAATTGATTTGTTGCTCACTATAATATTGACCGACCACTCCAGAAGATGTATCTCACTATTCTCTGGTCTCTATCAGACTCTCCTCTAGATTTCTCTAAAAATCTCCCACAAAAAAAAGACAGAAAAACTATTTATACTTAATACAAAAATGGACTCGAGCCTCGTAGTGCACAAGGTAGGGCTGCAGGTTTGAATATAACTAAGCATGTCAAAACTTGACTCGACCCGAAAACTGACCTAAACCCAACCCGAAAAAGGCCGGGTTCGGGTCACCCGTTTATCAAACAGGTCGAGTTCGGGTTTAATAACTTGACCGGATTTAAAATCGGGTCGGGTTGACCCGAGAACCCGACTAAAACCCAACTTCAAACCAAATTTAATTAAACCCTACGTATAAATCTGTGATGCATGGTTTGGGTTGTTCGCTCGTTCACTCGTTTAGTCGCTATCAGTTCTCTCTCGACTCTCGTTCTCAAGTTATCGAGTGCCCGTTTAGGGTTTTGGATGGTTGTCGCTCTTACTCACTTCCTCTTGACTCTCATCGTCGTCGGGTCGTGCCTACAGGCTATATCTCGCAGCCTCCATTCTTGTCGTCGTCGGTTTAGTAGTTATTCGTATCCAAATTTCACTATCACTTTGCCTATTTCAATCATTCAAGGGTTTTCTGAATTTAGTGTTTTTTGAATTTAGGGTTTCGTCTATTTAGGAATTTTTTAGTATTATGATTTTTTTGTTTTAGGGTTTAGGGTTAATATATTATGCTCTATTAGTCTTTGCCTCTTTAGCTCTTTGTTGTAGCAATCATTTAGGTCAAAATCATAAAAACCATGAATTGTTGGAACCATGATCTGTGAATTGTTGGCTTATGTTTTTGTCAGTATATTATGCTTTCTTTATGCAATATACAATTAATCAACAATACAATGTTGTGGTTGTGGTTGTGGTTGTGGTTGCAATATGCAATTAAATTGTATACGAGATTTTCATTGTATGTTAAAGCCTTAAATCTAAAATAGCAAAAATTTCAAAAAATTAAGAAAAAAAGGTAGGCGGGTCATTTCGGGATGACCCAAAGTTCGAATTCCCGACCTATTTTCCTAATCGGATTGGGTCAGCTGGTTGCGAGTCGAGTTCGGGTCTGAAGACCCATTTTGATGCCCTTGAATATGACCTAGCGCCTCAATGATGCTTACATTGCTCTGCAGGTGACCCGGTGCAGTTGTTGACTAAACCGATGCGACTTTTGGTAGAATCAGGGCAACGCTTTTTTTCCTTAACTATTCTGTAGCGACACTACAAAAGATTAGCATTGCGACGCTTGATTGTGCTTTCCAGCGTTGCAGTGATTCATAGTTTGGGGCTCCAGCGTTGAATTATTTGCAATTTTCCTGAGACTCTAATACTGTAATATTCACTTTCAACATTGCGATGCTATCCTTTGATCCGCTGGAAAACTGACTTCAGAGAAATTTTCCTGAGACTCAGGCACTGTAATGTTCAAAATCGGAGTCAGGGCGTCGAAGACGCTACGGCACTAATAGTGGTGGCGCTGCAACACTTGTTCTAAATTTTGCAAATTTTGTTTTGTTTCCTTAGACATTCCTGTGAAAACCCTTAAGTGAAAAGAAATTAAAGTCTTAAACATTGAAACGCCTTTTGGAGTAATGATTGAAATTTTATTAAGAAATTTAGCAGTTATGCGTGCTCATCCGAAGAAATCCTGGGATAGATAATCTCTTGAGAGTAACACTAACAGAACAAAATCGTGAGGCCTTTAGACCAAAGCGGACAATATCTTTATAGCTAAGAGTTTGGGAGATTACAAAATGATATCAAAGCAATACACCAACCAAAAGCTGGAAAATAAGTGTTATACAAGACAAAGTGCTACATCATGGGAGTCACCTCTTGAACCCTGTATGGGAGAAAGTGTTACAAGGCGGAAGTGATCACTTGAACTTGTAGGGGCCACCTCAAGAATTCTATATGTCTGGTAGATAATTTTAGAATAAAGATAATGACAAGGACATCAGTTACTTAAGTAGGGGAAATTGTGAAACCCCTTAAATAAAAAGAAGCTAAACTCTTAAACATCTAGGCGCCTTTTAGTGTAATTGTTGGAATTTCATAAGAAACTCCGCAGTTAAGTGTGCTCATCTTGGAGAAATCTTGAGATGGGTGACCTCATAGGAAGTTATATTAACAGGACAAAACCGTGAGTCCCTTAGGTTAAAGTGGACAATATATCAATAGTTAAGAGTTTGAGCTACTACAACTCCTACATAACATCAACTAAAACACACATCTTTACTAGAATTAACTAAATAAAATACAACATAATTTTCAATTAACATATACGCTTATTGTAAATGATAATGAGGCGATGAGGACAACGCTCAGAGATTCAGACACATGTACCGGCGACGAAATCGTAGATCGACAGCTACGATTCAGTGTATTTACTTTTGACGCTTTATGTTTTATCTAGTTGTATGCATGATGTTTTATTTAGTTTTTGTTATTTTTCTGCTTTTACCCTTATGGGGAATATCTTGTCATTGTAGCCCGGAGGACATGTTTGTACTTTTCTTTTCATGTTGAGAGGCATATATATAGTGGCCCATTGTGTTGTAAAAGGATGATGAATGTTTTAATGAAATTTTATTTGCTTTTCTTCATCTTGCATGAGAGCTAGAGAGAAGGGAGAGAGCTCAAAGTGAGCAAGTGCAAGGCCCACCAGTCGTTGGAAGAGTCCTCAACTCGTGGTTTTTCATTTATCTTCGTCTTCTCCACCTCTTTCCTCCTTCCCACCCGTCGGCCTTCATAACCCCCACCACCGTCCAAGCTCACCACATAATTCCACCTCCCCAAGCCCACCGTCAACTTAACCCCACCAACCCAAGCCCAAACCCACCGGCTCCACCACCCGTCCCCACCCAAGCCCAAACCCATCGCTGGCCCACCCAATGAATTCCCTCATTATGATGATTTCAATCATCATAACTCCCCTCTTAATTTAGTTCCAATAGAAAGGAAAGTAATTACCACAATTTGAAATTTGAAATTTGAAATTCAAATTTCAACTTTCCTTATTTGCAAATCCTAATTAGGAAAGTACTTAAATCCAAATTGATTTGAAATTCAAATTGAGGTGGATTTCATAATAACTTTCCTAATTCCTATGTGCTGATTTGGAAGCTCACAAATTGCTCCCACAACTCCCTCTCGCTTCTCTTGAACCCACCGGCCCCATTAATGGGCTCTCCCATTGTCTTTCCTATTGAGGCTTCAATCCTAATTGAATTTGAATTTGATTTTCAATTTGATTCCTTCCAAATCTAATTAAATCTGAAATTTATTTCATATTTACTAAAATCTTCTTTCAAACCTTAGCCCCTCTCCCCTCTTCAAGCCGCCGGCCCCTCTCCCTCCTACTCAAGCCCCCGGTTTCCCTCCCCACCACCATCTCTCTCCTTCTTCCTCCTTCTTGTGTCCCCTCCTCATGCGTATGATGAATGGCCGATCCCAAGGTTGATCACGGTTTCAACTACAAAGATCGTGGGGAGATCGACATTATTCTCTCTCCTTTCTACGATCCTGATTGGGAATACGACGAGACTGTGGAAAGATACATTAAGCGCATCCTCTACTGCTTAGAGGAAACGATCGACCTCCAAAAACCCAAGACGCCTTGGCTTCTCGTTGGGAGATCTACCCCTTCTCCGTCCGTGGCTACCTCTCCATCAACAAAGACCTTCGGTACTATCTTTCTAGTGGCAGTTTCTCTCATCGTATGCTTCATCTTCAACCGCTAAGCCTAAGAGTGATTGAGTGAGTAGGAACTCTAAGTGACCATGTCTTGATGTTACGCTTTGGATTCTTGTTTAGTTGCTATTAGAACTACTATTTAAATTTTGTTGTTATTGCAATTGTCTTGCTAACCTCTTGTACCGGATTACCATTACTTAATCTTCCAATAGAAAGTTCTAAGAATTTAACTTGATTGAAGCATGAGTTACTAATTAGCAATGTACTAATTCTATCTTATTTGTCACAATTCCAAAGCAACTCTTCGCATGTTTGTCTTACATCCTAAGGCCTTTGTTGAAATAAGTAAAAGGTCGAAACATGTAATGATGATGATGATAATTTATGTGTAAGTGTTGCCTGAATAAATATTAAAGCAGTCAATTAAATGATTAGGTAGCTAGTTAAGAGCATTTGAATCTTCATATCTAGAAAGTTCTTTAGTCCTAAACCCGATATAGTCCTTTTTATTAGGTGTGACATCCATACGTGATCAGCATTCTTTCCTTGAGAAGCATACCTCTTTTCTTTATCTTATTCCTGAAGCTCCTTTTCCGGCTAAATGCATTCTCCTGAAAAGCATTGAAAAAAGAAAAGCTCTACCTATTAGAAGATTGTTCCAAGTAGACGCAGTAAAGCAACATGGAGGGCAGTAAAGCTGCGCTTTTAATCTTTGTTTCATGCTTCAGAGCGCTTGGAATGTGCGGCTGAGAGTTTGTTTGGAGCGGTGGCAGTAACTTTACAGAAATTATGTTACTTTTTTTTCTGCGGCTAATCTGCAGAAGTTTGGCAGGAAAGTGACTGGCCACAGAGACATCAAATGCGGCCCCCAACAGCAGAAAGTGCACCACTATGCACAGTCCATCACCCCAAACAAACACTAAGCCTACTTAAGCTTAGTTTGGGACGGCATTTTTACTGCTTCTTAAAATAATTTTCTAGCAGAAAAATTATAATTTTTGTACAAAAAAACTGCTTTAAGAAGCAGTAAAAAAGCCGCCCCAAACGAAGCCTCATAAAGCGACTTAAATATAATTGCTAGATAGTAACAATACTGATTCAGTAACTACATATTAGTATGGTAGGGATCAATTCTTGGACGATTTAAAAAGTATATGTAATGAAAGATTACCACAGGCTGGCCTGTTTCCACCGCCAGATGCACAGAAGCTACAAGATCTTTATTTGAATATGTATATAAGCTCGTGACAATCCCAGATTGACCAGCTCTAGCTGTTCGACCAATTCTGTGTAAAAAGTCTACAGCAGAGCTTGCAAACTCAGCCTAAATTTTCAAAGTAAAAAAATATGAGCAAAATGACATTATTTCAAAACCAAATATGCAAGACGTTATTCTTGTCGAGGAACAAAAAATAAAACAAGACTTTCAATTTGCATGTGAAATGCAAATCATGAAGCTCGATTAATCTACATTACAATGAGAATACCTCATGCTAGTGCCAATGGCTTCTTAAGGAGAAAGAAAGGACAGAATTTATGTTTTATGGTATGCAATTTCTCATCTATTACAGTTCTAGATATTCATATTCCTTAACAGCAACTAGCAAATATCATTTGTACTTAAATTGTGCAACCCTCTTTATCGTACTTCATATTAAAAAACAAAATGGAAACGAAACTACGGAAAATGAAGTGTATCAGGCTAGCCCATTGGTCTTGTTCCACGTCTAAAATGACTCTCTTCCAAATCCTTATTTTTTTCCTGGGTATTTTCTCCTCCCACAAATTTACTCTTTATTTCTGGCTTCGTCTTCTCATATAAGATCTTTCAAATAATGATCATTTTTTATGCTTCTTGGATTTTTGCAGCTGCTGCAACTGTTACTCCATGAAGTATAGTTCAGATTTTTACTACGCTGAAATAATAGTGCAAGAAGTTAGCTTTATTTTTTTTAAAGCTATATAACATCATTAAATTGAGGGTAGCAAAAATATGACATTCTAGAAGAATTCTAGCATGTCAATTGATCCTTGAACTGAGGTTTTACTATTAAATTTTTGAAATTTTCATTGTAATTGTTGAGAGAAAAAGGTTTGGTCTTTAGTCAGTTGGAAGGAAGGACTCCTACTTATAATAGAAGAAATAATATTATATCACAGAGGACCACTAGCCATTTTATGAATAATTTTCTTGGATAAATGATAACGTTAACACTCCAACTCAAGCTAAAGCATATATATCAGTAAAGTTTAGTTTGTTCCATAATTCTGCAACTAAAATGGGCTCAAAGCATTGAAGTATATCTGCAAACTACTCTGATTTGAAACATGACTAATAATTTTTTTAATAGCACATCACAAATAAAGTGATAGTCAACCTTAATGTGTTTGGTTTTTTCATAAAATACTTAAGTATTGGTAATATAGACAGCCACATGATTATCACAATATAAGACAATAAGTTATGTAATCTAAAAATAAAATTCCTCTGGAAGTGTTTTAACCCGAATCATATCATGTGTAGAGTGCCACAGTCTTGTGCTATGCCTTAGCACTAACCCAGATTCTACTTTGTTGTGGATAAATTTAATGCTAAAAAGTATTTGGTACTATCCAGCTCCTTGGTCAAAAAAATTATTTTGAAGTAGTTTTTTTACCATAGTTAACTCTTCTTGATCACTCCCTGTGAGAAGAATATTGCTAATAGACAACCGAGATAATAGACCTTGAGGATGTGACGCTGATGAAGATGTGATCTATTGTGTTAATATGAAGGTTGACCTCAACAAGCCTAGAAGATTACTCTATATAAATAGCTTCAGCAAGGTCAGCTTCAGCAAGGTCAATGTAGAGGAAGGCATTATTAGAATCCATTTGAAGTAATGAGTAACCTTAATTGATAGCAAAAGAATTTAAAATTCAAACAAAATTAAGTTTACAACTAGGGAGACCAGGCAAGCTTTTTCCGATCAAACTAGATTCATCATGATGAAATTTGATGGCATACTTATAGGAATACTTTCAGAAATTAAAAGATCTTGGCTGAAATTTGGAATTTCAGCAATATAAAAGCAGAAATTGAGAGAAATTTGGAGGCAAAACACTAAGCAAACTTGATAATTGATGAAAGATAGAAGAAAACAAACAAGATACCATGGATCTTCAATTCGAGAGGAAAATCTGGCTCTCCCAATCTCTAGCCGGCGGCTAGAGTCCGGCAGCTAGAGTCCAAGCAACCAAAGATAAAATAAAATTCAGCCAACACATAACATAACCCTAACCCTAACACTTTCCCCCCTATTTAGATAATATTAATATAATGATAATTACTAAATAGCCCCTCTCAAATTAATTCCCTCCTAAACCGCCCCCTCCTTTTTTAAATTTGCATTCATATTATGGGCCCCACAAGGGGGCCTACAACTTGCTTGATCCAACTGGAATACACTATAGGCCGGCCCTAGTGCTAGGCCGGCTGGACCGGTCTAAATATACCTTCCTCTGAAAGAATCACCTTGTCATCAAGGTGAAAAGATGAAAATTGATGCTCAAACCTCTCATATGGCTCCTAGGAGGCATCATAGTCTGGTAAGTTCTTCCATTTTATTAAAACCTCCTGGTCCCTTCGTCTCCTTGTTAGAACCCTCTCAACTTCAGTGGTTCTACTAACACCTCTAAATTCTTTGTCAATGTCACATGTAACTCTGAGCTAGCTGCATGATCCCCAATGACTCTCTTTAGTTGGGTAGATGTATAGTAGTGGTAGGTGGCAATCACAAGCAGTACGCCACTGCTCCAAGCCTCTCCAATACCTCATATTAGCCAAGTAACTTAAGGCCAGCTTCTCATTCCTCATGTTGGCGACCGTCCTCTATCTGTGGGGATACAAATTTAAGAACACCCTCTCCCTCACTTTGAACTAGATATCCTTCTGGTGTCCATCTGTCTGCTTCTTCAATAGGTGCCTCTTCAATTCCTCCAACACCCTATCTCTTTCCTCCAAATACTGATATACTGAAGAGACTGCTATACTCCTCTGCCCAAAATACACCAAGTGTGGAGGGTCTCTTTCATATAACACTTTGAAAGGAGTCATATGGGAGCTCAAATTATATAAACTGTTGTATCAGTACTCTGCCCATGCTAGCCACTTGACTCACAGCCGAGGTGTCTTTGAAGCGAAACACCGCAGGTAAATCTCCAAACCCCTATTCACTACCTCTGTTTGTCTATCTGTCTGAGGGTGGTAAGTGGTGATCCTTTTTAGAACTGTGCCATGCAATTTGAATAACTCTCCAAAAATAGCTGAGGAACAACTTATCCCGATCAAAAACTATCGAGTCAGGGACCCCATATAATTTGACCACCCTCTACTAAATGTTGTTGCCACTGTCACAATCGTGTAAGGGTGTCGTAAGGGAATGAAATGAGCTTATTTTTTTAACCTGTCAACCACCACTAGAATCATTGTAAACCCCTCAGATCGAGGTTGCTCATCTATGAAATCCATGATGACCTCCTCCCATACTCTGTATGAAAGAGCTATGGGTTGAAGTAATCCCTCTAGAGCCATAGCCATGTACTTACTTCTCTGACATATCTCACACCTAAACACAATCTCCTCCACATCCCTATGAAATGGCTTCATTATAGCACTTTGATTCATCACTATCTATCAGCAATATATAGTACAAGGGACGATAATACCTTTGTACTGGCCTTGAGATTCTGTTTGATCTCCTTATTTCAGTAACAGGAGTTTGGGGTACTCTTTATGCTTTATCAATTTTATCTTCTTGATTATCATCATCCTCAATTTCAACATATTTGCAAGAATCTTCATGAGTCTCATTTTTAACCCCATACATTTCACTTTCATTGAATTTGACATCCATGCTCCTAATGAACTTCTGATTATGATAATCCCAAAATTTGTAGCCAAATTCAACTAAGCCATATTCATTGGATGTACACTTAATTGATTTTGGATCAATCTTACTCATAGATCTTTCATCTATATGAACATAGGATAAACAACAAAAAACTTTGAGGTGAGATATACTAACCTCCTTTCCATTCTAGGCTTCCTCAGGTAATCCCTCATTCAGAGGAATTGAAGGACCACGATTGATCAAATAAAATGGATAATTCACTGCCTCCGCCCAAAACAATTTGGGTAGACCTGCAAGTAACCTCATGCTTCAAGCATGCTTAGGGATAGTTCTATTCATGCGCTCTGCAACACTATTATGCTGCGGTGTTCTTAGAATAGTGAACTCATGCTTGATTCCATTCAAATCACAATACCCCTTGAACTCCTTATCATGATACTCGTCATCATTATCTGATATGAGACACTTGAGCTTCAGACCAGTCTCAAGCTCAACCATGGCCTTCCACTTCTTGAAAACATCAAACACATTTGACTTAAGTTTTAAAAAGTACATCCATACTTTCCTACTATGATTATCAATAAATGTGACAAAATACAAAGATCCTCCTATTGAAGTAACTAGAGTAAGACCCCATACATCAGTATGCACTAACTAAAACTTCTTTGACTTGACCTTTGAACCAATATTTGAAAAACTCACCCTATATTGCTTGTCATATACACAGTCTTTACAAAAATCTAAATATATAGATTTTAAACCATGAAGCTTTCCTTTAGTAAGAAGTGGATGCATACATTTCTTACTCATATGGCCAAGCCTTCGATGCCAAAGCCCTCCATCAACATCTGAATCTACTACAATAGAATATGCTCTTCTATTGATAACATAAATGGTGCCTTCAATACTGCCACGAGCAATAACCATAGCCCCTTTTGTCACCAATGATGTCACATGGCCTGAGTTTATAAGCTGACTCGCAGAAACTAAACTCCACTTCAGACAAGGAACGTGACTAACATTCTTGAGTCTCCAAATTGAACCATCCGACATCCTGATATCAACATCTCCTTGTCCAATAATGTTGCAGGGCTTGTTATCCCCGAGATACATTTTAATCAAATCACATTGAGTATAGTTCTTGAATGCCTCTTTGTTAGGACTTGCATGAAAAGAAGCACCTGAATCTATCACCCAAATTCAAAATTGTCCATAGATAAAATCATAGAATCTCGCTGACATTCTTCTGTAGATATATTTGCATAATGATTTTTGTCTTGACCTCCACCAGTTCCCTTCTTTGAAATTGTACAGTCCTTCAAGTGATCCTTCTTTTGATAGCTCCAACACACAACTTTCCCTCTACCTGAAGTAGACTTTCCTCTCTTGGATTTAGATCTCCCTCTATTTGGACTTCTCTTTAAATCCCTTCCTCTTGCTACACATTCAAATCATAATTTAAAAATTCACAATTCACCGTTCGCCCTCCTGCGAACCTTTCATTAAGCAATAACCGCATAATTTCCTCAAAGTTCAACTTTGAACTTCTCGAAGAGTTACTCATAGCAGTAACAAGCTCATCCCAGCTTTCTGGCAATGAAAATAACAACAACAATGCCCTCACCTCATCATCAAAATTGATGCCAACTAAACACAATTGTGTCACGACCCGACCCGGCTAACCCGAATTAACGAGGCGGGAGCAGACAATCGTACGAAAAACATTATAACATAAACATAATCATTTCATATTAACATTTTATAACAAAATATGAATATCCTTAACTCATCAAATAAGAAAGAGCTACTAACAAAACATCAATACCATAATTGTCCCAAATTGTTTCTTCTCACACAACTACTAAAAACTAAAATCATCAACAGTTACATAAGCTCCCACAAACTACACAGATACAAATCAAAGACTCAACATAAAACATAAAACATAAAAACCTTTATTCTTCACGAGGTCCTCTACGACGGTAAGTATAATGTCGTCTCCTAGCCATTACTTCTTCATTATTTCTCCTGAAAAATATTTTCAAACGTAGGATGAGTTTACTCGCTTAACAGGTAATTCATAACTCAATTAATTTCATAAGTAACATATAACAAAAACTTTTATAAATGAAATCAATTCATATCATTTTGCAGATCATAACATTTAAATTTTCAATCATACTTTCATTTTCCTTTCTTTAACGTTCCATTCTTTCATTCTTTACTTTCACAATTTTCATATGCAAATCAAATGCAAATATGTTTCTGTTAAATGTATACATCCGTCCTGGAAGTACCAGTGTTTGTATTGATCATATACATAGTCAAATTTTGGTCATTTCCTTTATCATTTGATTCTGAAGAACCCCATTACCATTTAGTTTTTGCAAGCTTATTTACCATTTGGCTTCGTAGAACCCCATCACTATTTGTTTGACACTTTCGGATCAACATGCAAATGAAATCATTATTTAATTTAAATCATTCAATCATGCTCAATTGTTCTTCTTAAGCTTCATATATTTTCATGCTCAAGTGTTTTTCTTATGCTTCATATGCTTTCATATATATGCTTTCCAATTAATGCATAATATAGAAATATGAAATCGCAGGATATTATTTAAATAATTGAATATAAAGCATGAATTAAAAGTAAAATAAACACATAAAACTTCATTTAAGCATAAAAATATAAGCACTTATGAATTTAAATGAGGTATAAATACCTACCTTAACGACTTCAAAATAGAATTCTACGACGTACGACGTCGCTCCGACACTTGTCGTTTATCTAAACAGTAAATACCTAATATTGCACATAAGATCCAAATCACATAACAAAATACTTAATTTATTTAAATATAATTAGCATTTTTGGATTTATAAAAAATCCTACATTTTGACTCTATTTTTTATTAGTTTTGTCTTATTATCACATCAAACTCTCTCCTAAACCTAATTTAATAATTAGGTTAATTATTTTCGGATTTAATAAATTAGGAAATTACAAAAAATGATATTTTTCACCAAAAATCAAATTTTTTTGTCATAAAATCATTCCTAATGCTTTTATAAACAACTTTTGTAAAAGCACTTTATAGAAATTAAGTTTTAGTAAAAAACCCTAATTTTTCGTTTTCCAAAAATTTCTCCAAAACTTCGATTATTTTGTTAAATCATCTCTCTTAATCATTACCTACCAATTTCGTAAAGAAAATTAAAAGAAAATGCATTTTCTAGAAAAACCCTAGAAATTTCATCTTAAAAAATCTTAAGATAGAGAGGGATTCATTTCAAACGAATCATACATTTAGATTCCCCTCGTCGCCCTCTTCGATTTGAACTAAATTCTTCACCGAAAAATCACCACCAGAGAGCCCGTCACCGAGCCCTAGCCGTCCGTCCGCCGGCCACTTGTCCGCTTGTTCCGCTTGGTTAGGCGTGAAATGAAAGGGGGAAGGGCCGGTTTCCTCTATTTAGGAAAATAGTTATTGCCAATATACCATACTACCCTCACTAACATATGCGATTCAATACTTAATAGGGATATTTTCGGTATTAAGAAACTTCAAACATTTTTACTTCCAAAATACTTGAAATTAACTACAAAATCTATACATCAAAATTATCAGAATTTTGCGTATAATTTTATAAAATTATTTTCGTCGAATTCTGTTAACTTTGATTTTTCACTTAAGTTCAGGCTCGACGCATCGAAATGCGTGCGACGACCTACGATCGTAACTTTCGGGTTTTACAATTGATTCATCACAATATTCAGATTATTCAGGTGTTCTGCCATTATGGAGTTGTCCAACATCTTCATATTGAATAAATGCTTCATTAAGAACACTTTGTTTAAGACCAATGGCTTCTCCAGCATCTTAGTCACTGCAGCCATAAGATCAACTGTAGTCTTCTCATTTACAATGATGAATGCAATATATGAGGAAAGTGAAAGTCGTATCAAACATAGTGTAGTTTAGTCAAGAACCTCTCATTCCTCATAGTCATAAAATATGTCTTCTTGGTGATTCCTTCCAATGGTAAATACAACTTCTTCTGATACAACAAATTTTAATTTGTATCCTCTAGAATGTGAAGTTTGAACCATTGAACTTTTCAATCTTGTACCTTGCTTCATCCGCCATTACTCCCACTCAATATGAAGAACCTCGCTATGATACCAGTTGTTGGGAAGAGATAAGGAGTAAACACCACGATGACGAAACAAGCAAGAAAGTAAAAACAACGGAAAAGTAAAGGACATCGGGATTTAACGTGGAAAAACTCAAAATAGGGAAAAAAACTCATGGAGCCACACCACACCAAGATATCCACTATGAAGATTAGGAGAAATAAGTACATATCTCTCTTCTCTCTCACTCTCTCCTTGTTTCTCTTCTCACATGCACTGTTCTCACACTTGCCCTAACTAAAAATACAAGAGAAAGCCAAGTAAAATGACTCTAAGGGACACAACCCCTCAGAAAATGAGAAAGAAAACTATCGAGTCCATCTCGCAGCGTTGTGGCGCCAGTTTGGGGCTACGACGCTTAGTTTCTGTTTATAATGCTGCAACGCTCAAACACTCAGCGTTGTAGTACTCGGTCTTTATCTTGATCCCCTGCGACACCATATCTCGACCGTTGTGATGCTCTGCTCTCTAACGTTCAGCACTAGGGCGCTCGAGAATACAGTGCAAGGGGGAGGGGGGCGCTCGGGTACACAACGCTTGGGCGTTGTACGGAAGAAAAACATTCTGTTTGCAAATCACCCGAACCCAAGCTGGGGGTAAACCCCTGCACCCCCTAGGGTGCACGACAAGATTTAAGGCCCAAGACAACAAAATAACAAGATTGATTAACACAATCATATTCCACACATAACACAGCAAAGTGGAAGATGGAGGATTTTTGCTGAAGGTTGTGATAGGGGCTAGCTGGAAGGAGGAAAGCTGATCATAAGGAAGAAGAGGGGGAAAGTTAGGTTTGTGCAACAAGAGCACCTTTGATAGGCTTCTTGAAGGATCAACTAGATTAGGCACCTTTATAGTAGGTGTGAACTCCCAAAGAAAGAGAAGAGTATGAGAAGAAAGGGGAAACTAGAAATTCTATTTCATAATCCTTTTGTTTACAACTAGAGAGATATTTTTAATGTTTGGGTAGACCAACAAATTACTACAGACTCGATATACCTAAAATAAAAAAATTAGACTACTGTTTTATAATACATGTGAACCCATATTATTTATGTTGCCAAAACAATATTGTTGTCATGTGGCATATTTTTATTCATTCTTCTTTAGTAGACTTTTATAATTGTTGGTTGTTCCATCTTGTTTGTAACCTATTATGTGTATTTGGATTGAACAATTTTCAGATCCAAAATAGCATGCTGATGTTTAACATGTTTCCACAGTTCATCTTGGAACAACCTTACAATCTTTGCAAAAAATAATAATAATATCACCAAATCATTGTTTAGATATAACCAAGTGGCATCAGTTAATCATTTCTTGTACTAAATGTATTAGTTTTCAACTTCTAGAATGTTAATTTACAAAGGTAATCTATCTGATCGCATTACTTGATCTAAGCTTTTAAAATTTAAACCGTTATTAAATCTCTAGAAAGTATATCTTGCTTAAAGGGTTGATCTGGAGCAACAATTAGGCCACATCTAGTGTGCTCAAGTGTAGTGTAGACAGACTGCATAAATCAAAGAAAACCCACATAAATGTGAGCCACATGCACTGGATACTCCTTTGCATATTACAAGCCATGAGATTTTAAGGAACCAACATTTTTGGCAGTAACTTCTATTAAATAAAATCATCACAGAACGAGTGAACCATTAAATGATCTAATGTATGCATACCTACTCCATTTTGGCAAGAAATCAATACTCTCGGTCAGGTTTGGTGTTTATTGGAGTTCATGGCACATTATTAAGGAATCAATTACCTGAATAACATGTGAAACATTCGGTATGTCCAGACCACGAGCTGCAGCATCCGTGCAAACAAGCACCCCACCATTTTCCCGAAAATCTATCAAATTATTGGTTCGCTCCTCAAGGGAACTCTCACTGTGGTAAGAAGAACATTTGATTTCAGCCATACGAAATATTTTAGCAACCGACTCAGCAGCAGCAACTGTATTAGTGAACACCATGGTCCGACAAACATCATCATTGAAGCTTCCATGTTTTTTCCCATAACAGGATCTTACGGCCTTCAGAAGAGCATCTACCTGAGTATCAGTAGTAACTTCTATCCATCTTTGTTCCAATCTACAGGAGGAAAAAAAAAGGACGGAAAATGATACAACATTTGGCAACATCAAATTAGTTGAACATGTAAGAATTCTAGCACAAGAATTCAAAGAATCAAAGGATGATGATACTCCTACTAAGTTATTAGAGAAGTATCGCTTGTTTTGTAAACAAACATAACAAGCATTTATCCCACTATGTGAAGTCGGCTATATGAATCTTTTTTCTCTATTATGTCCTATTAAGGGTCAAATTCTTATTTAAATATAACAAAAAAAAAATGTCATTTTTAATACTTTCCAATAACTCTTTTTAGGTTGATCTAAATCTTTCTTAACATAGGCTGACTCTAATACATCTACTCTCATAACAGGGTCATCAGAAACATGGCAGTTTATGTGACCAATCCATCTAATAAGACTCTCTCTAATCATATCTGCTATTGGAGATACTCCAACCTTTTCACGTATATACTTGTTTCGCATTCTATCTCTAAGTGAAAAAAAAAGCCACTCATCCACCTGAAAATTCTCATCTCTGCAACACTTAACTTAATTTTATTCTTCACTTTTAATGCCCAATATTATGCGCCTAAAGTATTGCAAATCTCACCATCTTATAAAATTTTTCATTAAGTTTGAGGGGTATTTTTCTATCACAAAATAGGTCCAATACATTCTTTCACTTCAACTATCTAACTTGAATTCTACAAATAATATCCGCATTTATTTCACCATTGCTCTGAACAATAGTCCTAATTTATCTAAAATGTGCACTCTTTTCAATGACTTGATCACCCATTATTACAATCCCACCAATAGATCTCAAACTACTAAAGTTACACTCCATGTATTCAATTTTATAAACGTAATTATATAATCCATACAATACAACTTTAGTAGGGCCTCAGAAAGTAGAGATCAAAATGTTTTACATACTACACAATTTATACAAATATAACATGAGCATATACAGTCAAATGGCATGGTATCTCAATAAAATATTTCTTAAGGACTTTTGATGGATGCTTCAAGACTTAAATAGATGATCTGCAACCCTGAAGTAATATTGTCATATCACACAAGACAATCCATTTACTCCAAATCACATTTAAGTAGACATGCCTTGTTACATGAAAAAATCTTTATAAGGCGCAAAGTGGGAATAGCTATGATTTGCCAAGGGGTCAAACTGTTTGGTAGTCTTGTTTTGGTCATTAAGAGATGTATATAGCCTCGAAGATATTTCTACCCAATATGTCAATCTAGAGGGATAAAGGCTTAAAGTTTCTGTTGTTGGTGAATGTCAATCTAGAGGTTTATCAGAACCATTTCATTGCTCTTTCACACCTCTTTCAAAGAAAAAAAAAGTATCTTAATTTTAAAAAATTTAAAGCGGGCATAACTTATTTTAGTGATAAAAGGAATATCAACAGAAATAACCAATATCTAGCAGCTAGAAAATGCAAATACATGATGACTTTGGCACAACATTGGAGAACTAGACCTGCAAATGGGCCCAACTAGCTTGTCAAAATCAGAACTATAACTGTGCTTGGGTATTTTATACAAAATCATCCACTTTTCCACACAGATTCCTACCAGATGCTCTCTACGGGCAAGTCGAAAACTCAAAATCCTTATTGATCGGCTTCAACCAGGAAAAATAAATGTCCGTATAGGCTCAGCCTAGGGTAAGGATCTATGACCCAACATTATATATTCCAAATTTTAATCGACCCAAATGGCCTGTCAATATGGCACAAATTTTATTTAGGGAGGCCGCAAACCAAATCACTCAAAATAGATATCCAAGAAGAGCACTTAAGATCGCAAAAATAAATGATCTGAAAATGTAAATCTAGCTGCATTTTGGTCAGATCATCCGCCATGAGACAGCTGCATAAAGTTAGTAAACAAAAATAGAAAAGAATAAATAAAATGAGTGCAAGCACTCGAATACTTTTTGGAGTAGATTTAACCAGAAACACCTATAAATGGTATGTTAATAGCAAGCATGATTTGCAACATATTCTCGATAATCTGTGTGATCATAGTCATAATAGAATGAACATTTGAATGCATTAAAAGAATAAAGAAAACTCACGTAAAAGCAAAATCAGGAAGTCATTGAAATCAATTAAGTATGACCAGATAAATACCACAGACCTAGGATTGTGTTTATGAAGAAAATTCCCACTGACCCAAATGGCATATGGAAACATTCTTTTCAACACTCCACCAGCAGTTTTCTTACCATTTACAGGAAGGGTGGCAGCGATAAAGATATACTGCTTACTGCGCGCATAAACTTTTCTAACTCTCCGCCAGTCCTTAGCTGGAGACTGAATTTTACTGACACTGGTTATGGAACTTTCAAGATCAAGTACATCATTTTCACTTTCATCATCCTGGTCGCTAGCAAGATGCAGCTGTTCTTCATCTTCAGATCCAAACTTCATTTCATGTTTTTTACTCGCATCCTTCAAAAGATGCTTTTCTGAGCTTTGCATCTGAGACAACAGCTTCTCATCAAAACGTAACATATTTAATATTCGGATAATTTGGTTTTGAAAGCTTCCGCAAAGAAGTAAATCTGCCTCATCAAATACCTGTGACCACAAGACAAATAGTAAGATGTTTATTGTCCTGCAGAACTGCTATATAAGCAGCACTGAAGAATTCATATATAATGAACAAAAGAAGTTACAGGTCTTCAAAGTAGGGAAAATTATTAGGTGCGGACACCGGACAGAGAGAATCATCTGGATTTCTCTGTCTACAGTCAAAGCGCAGCTGCTACAGTAACCGCGTTTTGACTATGCTTTTACTGTAAACAGAGAGAAATCCAGATGATTCTCCCTGTCCGGTGTCCGAACCTAATAATTTCTCTCAAAGGCAAATTATTTCACACCGTAAACTATGCAGTCCATGCATATGGAGGTTGCAGAAGGTTGACAGTAAAAAAGGCAAGACAAATCAAAAGTCAAAACAGAACTAAACATGCAACCAAATCCCCAACTTTTTTCAAAGAAAATGTAATCAAGAGAAACGATTACCACAACTTTTATATTGCGCAAGAAACTATCACGGCGCCTTTCATCCGGGTCAAATGCAAAAAGATAGTTCAAAAGAGAAGCTGGGGTGGATACTAGGATATCGGGCGCAGCTACAGGCCATCCCTATAATCAAGTCACAGTTATTAGAAGTGTAGTTTAACCAAATTAAAAAAAAAAATCAAGCTTGCAATTCATCCATCAAATAAAGTCTAAAAACATAACGAGCAAAATTCCAACAAGATCTGTGATCAAACAAATTATTACAGATTATCATAATCAAATAATCACTTTAAAAGATAAAGGCTTAAGCAGTTGAACTTACTCGCTGCCCGCATACAGCAGCAACTTTCAGGAGTGGTTTACCAGAATCACTTACAAGACAGTCTGCCATCTGAACTACTTGCTCACAAAGCATCACATTTGGGCAAAGGACCAAAGACATTCTGTGAGGTTCAGTAATTTCTTTAGAATTGCTAGTTTCAAGATTACAATCACCGCATAAGTTGTGAATCAAAGGAACCAGGTAGCTATGTGTCTTGCCACTACCGGTTTCTGCGGCAACTATAACATCACTTCCTGTTAGTATGTGTGGTATGGACGAAGCCTGCAAAGCCCAGGGTGGTGTGTTAATTAAGACCCATTCATATAATATAGGAATGGGGAAAAGCATGAAAAACATGGGTGATCTTTATCGCAAGAAGGTAAATACTAAAAGAATTGAGAGCAAGATATGCAAAAAAAAAATGAGACATTTTAGAAAAAGAAGGGGATCCACCTGCACCTAGTATTAAAAAAGAAAAAGAATTGGAGACTTTCAAATGGTTTCATGGTAGGTAGGAGGAAATATGAACAGAAGAGAAAAAAACACTACTAGTTCTTTTAACAGAAAAAAAAAAAGGTGAGAACATATTGACTGATTTTATAGTGTACTAATATTATAATAATCAATCTTGTACTTCACAAAATTAGGTGTGAATATATAATATCAAATGTTTGAGCTTCATTGAGTAATTTATGGTCCCTAGCCCGGTTGAAACAATTTTATTGATAAAAGTTATGATTTACAAACTAGAGAAATCATTTGTATGAGAACCAATATTGAGATGGCAGGAAGAAATGGATGGGATGGTCCCTCAGTCCCTCTCCTGGGAAAAAGGAGAACAAGGAGAACCAAGATTTTAAAAGCCGAATCGAACCAGCTGATTTGACTGGTTCGAACGTGGACCAATCATATGATTAATTCAGTCCATCTAAAAAGCTAATTATACATTGAATCGGAATGAACCGGTCGAAACAACCATTCAAATTGAGAACTGGTAAATCGATCCTGGTTCCTTTGAATCATGAACTATTTAAACTGTATTTAGAATAAAATATTAAATTTAGTAATATATTTTAGTTTTAAACAAGTATTAAATTCCTAAAATAATCATTTGCCAAAGAAACACCAATCAATCATTTCACACAAGATTGTGAAAACCAGACCAAACATAGAATCGGAAGATGTAGATGTTCAACTGAAGTTAAACTAAATGATGCAATAAATATTAAAATTATTAAAATAATATTTAAATGATATAATAATTATGCAATAATGTAAATTTATGACTAAAAAATAAATACAATTCATATTTCATACACAAATAATATATTCAATAATTTTAAATTTAATTACATTTAGCTTAAAATTATTTTACATATAATTTACAAATTTAATATAAACAATTGTTACTTTATGTTATATTTTACACCTACATATATATATATATATATATATATAATTTACAGCATAAAATTGAATATATAAATTCATGTTAGATCATTCGTACTTAAAAAATAATAATAACAACAACAATAACATCGAGCCTTTATCCCACTATGTGGATTATGCAACATGAATCTTTTTTCTCCATGGTTCTTATTAAGAGTCAAATTCTCATGTAAACCTAATAAGACAGTATCATTTCTAATATTTTTTAACCAAGTATTTTTAGTTACAAACTTATATTATAAATAATTATTATATTTTATTATTATCATATAAATATTATTTAATAATTTTAATTTTATTATATCATTATGTTTGAGCCCATTTGAACCATTGAACCTTAAGGGGGTCTGTTTGGTAGAATCTAGGATTTTATTTAAGTTAGGATTTTGTAAATCCTCCAAATCCGGATTACGAAATCCTAGGGGGTTTAAATCCTTGAAAATTGTTTGGTAACATTCATGATAAATCCAGTTAAATCATATGTGTGATGTTTGGCTTGTTCAATATAGGAATTTAAGGCGGTTAAAAGAGTTAACATACATTATTAAGAATAATTAAAGCACGGACAGAAAAGTTTAAATAAAAATATAACAAAACTTATAATACTATATAATTATTTAATTATTATTTATAATATTTTATAATAATTATTTTTATTTTAAGATATATTTAATCCTATTAATTATTTTGAAATAACTAAGTATTTAACTATAAATTTATCAATTATTTAAATATCATTTAATTAATTTCACTTAATTATTAATATTTAAATTAAATTAATTATTCCAACAATTAGAAGTGTCTAGGTTTTACTTTTCCTCTGTATTTCGTTCGTCTTTGTTCCTTCTTGCACCTAATTTTTCACGGAGTTCTCAACGTCGCCGTTCGACTTTGCTCCTTCTACGACATTACCTTCCTGTTGGATTGGAAGTTACGACATTTTTTTTTATCTAAAGCAACAACGGGAGCTCGCTTGCTGTGAAGGTAACTTTCTCCCTTTCGCGCGCTTCTTCGGCCAAAATCCCGTAATCCACCGAACAAAGGATTTCGTAAAATCCGGGATTTACCACGAAAAGAGGGAATTTCCGTCAACCGCGACTTTCATTTACTGTGAGATTTGATTTTGCATTTTAGGTATTTTGGCTGGATTTCGCCCAATCGGCCTAAATCGCATACCGAACGCTAAAACTCTCTTCTTCAGATTCTATGTCCGGTCTGGTTTCAAACTTTAGGAGAATTGGAATCTGTGAGCAGCCTGGATCCAGCCGATGAGGAGGTGGTCGAAGCAGTCCTTCTCCTGGAAGGATAAAGGACCAGGCACCTACAAGAGGCGGCTTAATATGTATCCAAAAAACACCATGGACAATTTTTTACACTGAACCTATAATCTTTTACATCCGGGGATTTCATCTTTGCTTTAATTGTCCAGAATGCATCGAATAAACGGAATAAGGGCTTATTTATACATTTTGTGGAAGGGCATTTCTGCCCTTTAATCGAATCTACCAACTCAAGCTGAAATCAGATGGTAACATCACGCTCAGGTGCCCAGCAACCTTAAGCCTACCAAAATTCAGGCATTAAAAAGTTTAAAACAGCCCTAAGAACTGCAATTCTGTTGGAGGCATAAGTCGAACATTATAAGTGCAATAAAAAGCAGCCAAAAAAAACAACACGAATACCCTAACCCAAAAGACGCTAGAGAAGAAGAGCGAGTTACCTGGACGGCAGAGGCCTGTGAAGGGAAACGCCGGCGAGAGCTCGGATAAGGTGGTCAGAGATACCCAGCGACTTCCAGGAGACACTTCCTCGGCGAAAAGCTTCCTCCTTCGCCCTCCACATCTCTTCGACAGCCTTTAGGCTGAGTGGAGAAGGGTCGCCACCATGCAGTGGCAAACGCATCTGCGTGGAGAGGTGAAGCAGCAGCGCGGCCGAATACGAAGAGGGCCCGCGAGGCCGAAGTAGCCGCTGCGGGAGGTTGAGAAAGATGCGACGGCGCGAGGAGACCATGGCGAAGAGAATGCATGTAGTATTGTGATTGTGCTCGAGGACTGGAGATTGGGCTAGAGTGACGAGAGAGGAGAAGTAGAGATAAAGAGAGCGAGAGGCTAGGTAGACGGTGAGAGGACATCGATGGAGCTAGCAGCTTTGGATTTTATTTATTAGTATAAAACAAATAGATTTGGAGTTAAATTTCTTTATTTCTGGCATTATAGAAATCATCAATTTCAGATTTTATACTATTTTCATAAATTTTTTATATATTTATCTATATATATTTAAATAATTATAATTTATTTATAAAACATTCAAATTTTTAAATTGATTTAAAATATTATTAATATTAATTTGCTTAAAGTAAAATATGCTCTTTCATGTAAATATTTTGATTTAATTTAACTGTTAAAATGGTATAAATGTTTTTTTTTTAATTGAGAGCACAAATTCATAAATATCACATATACAAGCTTCAAACATAATATATTTCAGTTGAAAGTTTAAAGATCAAAATAAGCTGCACAAATTGTATAAAAATAAATATAAAGTTTAAAATATTAGATATCAAAATATATTAAAATTTTATGGTATGAATGTAAATACTTCTTTTTAAATTGATTAGGCCATAGTTTTTAACTACAATTTTTTATTTTTAAAACTTAAAATAATATATGTAGAGAGAGTTATATATTATTATTTATTTAGAAGAATAAAATAAATTGTATTATAAATCTTTAGTGAACTATCTCAATTTTAAAATTTTTAGTATTCATAAGTTTTCTCTTTTTTTAATTTTAAACTTTAATCATTCAAATTTTATAATAGATCTTAAAAAATATGAGGATAAGTAGTTTTTATTCTTCTAAATGAATAACACTCTATCTCTATTTATGAGAAAAATGTATAAATCATATATGCATCTTTGTATAATTATGGAGTCTATTTTGAGTTGAGTTGCTAATTTTGAGTGAGTCATCTTCGAGTTGAAAAAAAAAATTTTTTAACTTTTTTGTGGATTGAAATATAATAAAACATAATTGTTAATCATATCTAAATTTAAGTTTATTAGATTTTGCTAGTGTTAAAATTAATTTTTATTTGGTTATTAATTTATAAATTTTTAGCTATAATAAAAAAATTTACACACCATAAAAAACATTTAAATTATTAAATACTAATGGTCGGACAAGCTGCCGCCTCGGCCTGCTAGACGGTGGAAGTCAGATGGTCGAACAAGCTGTGCGAGCAAATGATGGAGGGCAAAAACCGTGTCGTGAGAGCTGTGTAGGCTAGCGAACAAGCATAATAGTGGTATAGGCAAGCAACTGTGCCTAAGGTTTTCAAAATGGGTCGCTGGGTCACTTTCAGGTTTCCGAGTCAACCCGAACCAGCCGGTTATTGAAACAGGTTGGCATTCTAAACCCGAACCTGACCCGTATATCAAACGAGTTGACACAAATCCAAAATTTTATGGGTCAGATTTCAGGTGTGTCAAATATTGACACCCTATTTAAATACTTAAAATTTATAGTCTTAGATGCCCTGTGTGAACATTGAATAGTTTACTTTTTTATACGACTTTCAATGAAATGGGGATTTCATATCTTATTGATGGGTTCCATTGTATAAATTTTAATATTTTTAAAACTTAGCAAGTGAATATTGTGTTTTATATGCATTCCAACTATATATGAGATATAATATTTGCCATGTGTAGAATGTGGATGATGATATTTACTTATTGTGCTACCTATTTTTTCTAAAACATAACCAACATGTATGACATCCATGATATATATCATATTGTTTTTGCTATAGATTTGTTCATATGAACTCTTATGATATTTTGTATGTGATCTTATATACTTTACGATTGTACTGCTATGATCCCCGATGCCTTACTATAATGCAAAGTACTATTCTCCTTTATACATGTTGGTACAACTGATGTCTTCTCATAACAAGCTCGTGTGAATTACTTACTCCTCTTTTTCACATGAGTTGGTAGCATCGATGCCTTCCCCAAATGAGCTTGCACGAAAACCCTTATTCTCAATTAGATGTGCAAATCCAGTTGATGTCTTTGACAACGAGCTCTATTACGAATCCCCTATATAACACACCATATATCTTATTGAGAAACCTCATTACTTTTCTTTGTCCCTCACATGATGATATCTAGCACTCTCATTCTTGCACACTATTGATTGGAATCAATTTTAAACAAATTTAAATATAGGTTGAACAATGATTCAAATCCATTTTAAATGCTTAAGAGCCTATTTATCATTACGTAAATATATAAGTGCATCACAAAAGAATAAATTTTAAATATTTTTTTTGATGCAGTGGACAGTCTAAGGCTTCGTTTGGAACGGCTTTCTTTATGCTTCTTAAAACATCTTTATAGTACAAAATTTAAATTTTTTGTACTAAAAAGCTGTTTTAAGAAGTAGAAATAAAACCGTCCCAAACGAAGCCTAAGACTCGTGTAATCCCCAAAAAATAGTAGTTATTATTATCTTGAATCAATTACGTGTATTAGTGCAGAATGAATCATAGCTGGCCAAATTTACCTCTATAATGGAAGTAGTGGATTTAGTGATTTACATAGATAGATATCCGACCCAGTCATCGCTGCCCTAGAAGCACGTCGTTCTCTCTGCGTGCTCCCTCGATCACCCGTTCGGCGCAAGGATGGCCTTTTCGCTTTCTAACTCAACCATTCTTTCAAGCTTTCGATCCCGTTTTCAGGTGAAGCTTTTCTCCTTTAATGCCCTAACCCTATCAATCTCTGCGTTGGCCGATTCATGTTGTTAGTTTGGTCTCAGTGACGATTTTGATGCAGGGAGAGGGACCGGATCATATCCTGCGTCGTGGGTACCACATCGAGCTCGGAGCTCGTGAGAAAGCAGTGAGTTTTTTATATACAGTTTCGCTTATTCGTTGACCTCAGCTATAATATTTATATTTGGTAGTTAAATATGCTTTTTGATCGACATTGATTAATGAATAGAAGTTGCTCGATCATTCTTATTTTATCTTCGAGAAGCTTTTGAGGGGAGATTTGTCCACCGTGTTTGCAAACACACACAAATGGAGGATGTGGTGCTCGGGTTCTTACCTATTGTATACTTCATTGTAGCTATTCGTTTGTCAGTTGTTCACAGTTTAGATCTGTATATGTTTTTAGTACTTGTGTGAAATTGAGAGGCTAACTGGAGGTTTATTTTATTAGTATGTTCTCGAATTTTTTAGTTTATATACGGTATTTTCCATTGGAAAATTAATCATATGTTAGTCTAAATTTGATTAAAATAATGAAGCCTAATGCCACTTTAATAAATTCTCACTAATCGACATGTTACAAGTATAATGCCACATTGATGTAGGCAAAGCCGGGGGGTTAGCGGCAGATTTGATGGCCGCTGGGTTCATCCCCCTTGTTTTGGCCTCTTCTGTCCTCTGATTGCCCGGTAAACCCCCCCTATTTTGGCCCTTCGGTTCCTCTGCTTGCCCAGTTCCTTCCCCTTGGCGCTGTCTGTTTGGTTGCTTTGTCCTGCTGGCCTTTCGGGTGCTGCTCCCTTCAGCTATCTTTTGGCCTTCTGCCTTCCCTTTGTTGATTGGATACCATGGGCGGCTGTTTGGTTCCCTCTTTTCTTCTATATTTAGTTGCTGATTTGAGACTTTAAAAAGAATATGTTATGGAGTGATTTTTGGAAAGAAAACCTGAGGGTTTTTTTGATAGCTTGCGAGCTATGTATTCCCTTCTCTTCTCCTCTCTATGATTTCGTATCGGGCTTCTTATCTATTTATTCTCTCTGCAAGTTTCCACTCCATTTGTATCCTTCTTCTCTAAAAAAATATAAGTTGGGTTGAATCATTGTAAGGTGTTTTAACCGTTTCCATCACAAATTGTAAGGTGTCGTTTCGTGTGTTTCATGTTGTGTCCTTTTATTGATAGTTATATTGTGTTTTTAAGAAAGTATAGTTCGTTTGAGTTGTCTTTTTTTATGTTGATATGTTTTGAAAGGAAGATCATTGTGTTTGCAATCTTAGATTTTTCCTAAAATTTTGATTGCATCGCACGTTTTGAAAAATATTTGATAATATGTGCTTATTTAAATATTTTTTTTGGTTTGGATTTTGATAGGAATTTGCTTGTTGAAGTAAGAGAGGAGCAAAATGTAATACAATAAATATTACATATATATGATATCTCTAAAAGTGACAGTTTGTAACCCTTTTTTAAATTAAATCGTGTTTAGCATCTTTTGCGTTTTGAACATTGGGCATACTAAATGTGAATTATTGATGGCTTTTGGTGATGGCAGAGGAGGAAAGGTTGAATTAGTATATAGTTATTTGGGTGTATTGTATAGTAGGGAGCAGATTGTTATGTTCATTCATGATTGCTTTGGTACTTGTACACTATGCAAATTTTCATTTCTTCACATTTCCTACCATGTAAAGGTTTTTGGCCCCTTACCTTTGAATTTATGTTATTGTTAATCCAATGGCAATCATCTTTGCTCATGAAACTAGGGGAACTGGACGGAATTAGAACGATCATCTTTTTTTTTTTCGATCTGTTTACCGCAAGAGTAGGAGGTTAACACCTCCAATCTTTTGTAATATTTATCTTCTTGTGAAACCTGGCTTTCCCTCAAAAATTAGGTAAAGCCACGCTTCTGTGGAGTATGAATGACTGCACTCTTTATCAAAAAGAGGAACGGCCCTCAACTAAAATTTTCTTATAGCGCCACACTTGTTCATTGATGATGATAAAAAAACTTAATATTTTTCACACTTTCTGAGAAAGTTCAACTTATTTAGGATGGTGGATTTTCCACTTCAACATTCAAATAAAAGTAGAAAACTATATATGTACTTAATTTTCTCATTTTAAGAAGGATTTGAATGGTTGTAGTTATCAGTCACTTCAATTTTTTGGTTGCTTCTTTCTCTAAACTTCCCTTTGTTTCATCACTTCATGATTCACAATTGGAATGCATTTTCCTTGTAGGAAATGCTCCTTATTCTTTAATGAATGCATTTGAAATTATTTTTTGAATATGCTCCAAATGGTTACTACTAATATTTTTATTGATGGAACTTTAACATCCTCTAATTATGTTATGCTGAACTTACAGTGCAGCAATTAAAGTAGGTTAAAGAAACTTGCAAGGTAATTTTTTTCATTCAGAAAGAAAATTCTTAGTTCGTGAACTTAATGTTACTTTATAATGCAAAGCTTAATATTACCAGGAAGACATGATGAAAACCATGGAATGAGCATAATGTCAGTAGAGCATGTGATCATGATTTAAATTCTTAATATACTTGATGTTTGAGAAGAATTCTTGAATAAAATCCGAAGGATGTTTGGTTACAATTCTAGTAACGAATATATAGAAGAAAACTACGTGTTTTTGAAAAACTACGAAGAGAGTATAGATGAATAGACACACATACTACACTGTCATTGAACTTAGCTTCTGGATTCTCCAAAATAGCCCTCCAACTTCACAAAATTGTCATTAGATTACCTTTGCCTAGGAGAAGAAATGCCTTTGCGTGGCCCTCTTCAACTTGTTGCCTTCACTGAATCATTAAGGAGTGGAAGTCCTCAACATCACAATAATTGTAGCCTTCAGCAGTGCCTCTTCATGCAATATACATTGCATATCCATGAGCCAGACCACCATCTTTACACGAAAACAACATCCTCTTCAATAATTCTCCCTGCTGGACTCTTTGTTGTAAACAATAAGGAACGTGAGAATCAATCTTTCTGGGTTCTTGATCAAAGCCTGTAATTCTCTACCAGTCATGAAAAGGAAACCTGAAAATTACAAGAAGAAAAATAAGAGGGAAAAACTTCATAGGAAAATTGAAAATGATTTGAAACGTCCTTACAACAATGAGTGAGGGTGTATTTATAATTATGCACTCACACCATAAGGTAATTGCATAAACTGAAAATTATGCAAATAACCTCAAGATAAAGAAACTATTAATAGCTCTTACAACAGAGTAAATGACCACATAAGTCAATTTTAACAAAAAAGGAATTGTCTTGATCTGACGAAACATGATATCTTATGCTGATAGGCTAATTGGAGTGCAATAGCTGATTCACCAGTTGTGGATGTAAGACAGTGACTACTATATCTACGGTTACCAAGGATGGTTTATAAATGATGCTTATGAGGATTTTGAAAATTAGGATAATTGTAATCACTCAATAGACTTCAGAAGTCTACTTAAACAAGAAAGAGTTAGAATTGGCATTTGAAGGGACTACTATCATATTTCGAATGACACATTTTTCTGCCTAACATTTAGAAATTCAAAAAATAATAAATTTGTGTTTTTCTCTAACAAGACAATGGTCTCTAATAAATCCTTGTCAAGTGCCTTATGCTATATTCACACATTCTTCATTCCTTGCATTTGAAGTCGTGTTGATCCTATTTTTCATGTGATTTTATTAATTATTTCTGCTACAAAGGTTCTCCTCCCAAGCTACTTGATTCCTTTTTTTGTTTCTTCTCGGCATGATTTTCTATTAGTTTATTGTGTTAAATATAGTGCTTTTTAATTCTTTAATGTCATTGTTTTCTTGCTCAAAGGGGCTCTGAGTTTATCTATCTCTTAATTTTGTGCCTAACATTTACATATTGCAAATAGATAGGACTATATAAAAGTAGATGACTTCAGGAATGTCCACTATATGCACCTTTTCAACGCACCCTTTCAGTTGTTTCACTTGTTAAGGCCTTATTCCATATGCTGAGGGAGGGAGGGGAATGATTTCACAGACGCACACTTTTTCAAAAATTTTTTGCCCCTTCACCATCTTATATGTCAAACATCGGACCAAGCTGTTCAGTAGCTTCTGCAGCCTTGAACCACTTTGTATGGTGTTTCATAATATAATCAGACAGCTTGCAGAAGACCAAGAAAAAATGTTACTTTTTATTGGACTTGTTTGATTTGATTATGAATCGATCAAGAAATAATTAATTTTTTTAGAGAAGTCTAAGTTTTGAGTATTCTTATGAGCCTAATGGTGATTCTATAAAATTCATGTTGGTTGCATTATAGAGGCAGATTAGCCTACTGAGGCCTTACTAAAAGATCTGATTATCATATTAACAACTTGTGCTGTGCTGGAGCGATATGCTGTATGCGCTAGGAGAGTTGCTAGAGAATTGATTGCCATTTTATCTTTTGTGTAGTTACTGATAAAAATAGTCAAAGTTGGATAACATTGAGGAATTTACCCAAATTTGTATATATTGAATTAAGAGGGGACATTTTCACATCATCAGTTAAAATGTTGGCGCCCTAGGTGCACACTATCAAAATATTATAAATTTATTAAAGCAAGCAAAATATTAAATAAGATTAAAGTTAATTTAATACTTGATTTTAAATTGTTTTTATTTATTGTTTAAAATAATATATATTTTGATTAAATTTGAGGTTAGAATTTTTAACAAATATTGAATGTAATACTTATTTAATATTTTTGAAGTCTTTCTAGAAATGATATAGGTGTGATTATGGATAAGAGTTTAAAAGATAATGTTGTAAAAATTATTAGAATTGAAGATAGAATTATAGCTTTAAAGATTGTTGTTGATGCTAATATTATTACTATTATAGGTGCTTTTGCTCCTCAAGTAGGTTTAGATATGTGTTTAAAATTAAAAATTTTGAATTACTTAGAAGAATTATTACAAAAGATATCTCTTGAAGAAGAAGTTTTTATTGGAAGAGATTTGGACATATTGGTATAGAGACAGATGATTTTAGAAACATTCATGATGACTATGGGTTTGGAGCAATTAAGGAAGGTGTTAATACTATATTAGATTTTGCTATAGCTTATGATTTTATTACTTATAATACCTTTATTTAAGAAAAGAGACGAGCATCTTCATTAACTTATAAGAATTTGAATATATAAACTCAAATGGATTATTTTCTTATAAGAAAAATAGATCGTTTAGATTTTAAAAAGATTGTAAAAGTTAAATTTCGGTGAAAGTTTAATGTATAAACATCGCTTATAAGAGATAAAAAACAAGAAACTTTGTTATAAAAATTGTTTAATATAAAATTTCTAAAAATGGGGAAAAAATATTAAGAGGCCCTAAGGAGTCTAAGAAATATATGCGACGTAAAAATTTTAGTTTTTAATTGATTTATAATAATAAATTAGATACTGAGGAGGACAAAAGATATATATTATATATATATATATATATATATATATAATATATATATAATAATATATATATATATATATATATATTATACTATTATATATATATATATTATATATATATATAAGTTAGCCAACAAATGAGATAGTAGTAGTAAGGATTTAGTTAAAGTGAAGTGCATTAATGATGAATGTCAAAAAGCTTTTTTATTAAAAGAGGATATTCAACAAAGGTGGATGAGATATTTGTCTAAGTTTTTCAATGAAGATTCTGAGATTATGATAATTTTAGTGACCTTAGCACCCTTTAAATGAAAATAAAGATTTTTATTTTTATCAGGCCATATAGTAAAACTAAAGTTAGAGGGCTTTAAGAAAAATTTAAGTGTGGGAGAGATGTTGAACCTGATGATATTCTAATATTATATATATATAATATTATATATATATATATATATATATATATAGCCAAACAAAGAGGTAGGTAGTAGTAAGAATTTAGTTCAAAGTAAAGTGCATTAAGGAAGGTCAAAAAGCAATTTTAGTAAAAGAGGATATTCAACAAAGGTGGATGAGATATTTGATCAAGTTTTTTCAATGAAGATTGTTGAGATTGCGATTAAACTTTAGTGCCTTAGCACCTTAAATTGAAAATTAAAGAATTTTTTTTTTTATCAACATATTTGGTAAAAACTGAGTTAGAGAGGCTTTAAAACTGAAGATTTTTTATATTTCCAGAGAGGATGTGAAAATGCTATAAGGAGATTGATATATCATTCCTGTGCTTACTAACTTTTTAATATTATTTTATACTGAAAAGATGTTCAGATGATGGTGGGAGTGTGTTGATTTCTATTTTAAGAATAAAGTGTGATCACAAGATTTGTGCGTAATTATCAGAAATTAAGTTATAGTGCCATATTTTAAAATTTAATGGGATTAGTAGTATTTGAGCATAGTTTACAACATGATACTAATGTTTCTTAAAATCAAATTTGGTCATGCCGGATAGGTCTACTAGGAAGCTATCATTTATATGAGAGGTTGGATGGAGAGGTATTCAGAGAATGGGGTCTACTATATGATATTTTATTTATATGAGAAAATATATGATAAAGTATTAAAGGAGAAGTTGCTATGTTAGGAGATTTCTAAGAAGAAAGAGGGTTTAATAATGCTTTATATTCAAGTTATTTTAGATATGTATGTAGAGTTGTTACTTGTGTTCAAACATAAGTTGGGCTTGACCAAGTATTTTCATATTTCAGCTGGATTACATCTAGGATCAGCCTTAAGCCCATATCTTTTTTCTTTAGTCATGGATGTTCTCACTAGACATTTGCAAGAGTTTTGTACCCTGGTGTATGTCTTTTTGATGATGATATTCTTCTTGTTGATAAGACTAGGGAGGGAGTTAAGTAAACATGAATTATGATGGTTAACCTTAGAGTCTAAAGGCTTTCGTTTAGTAGATTTAAAAATTGAATATATGTAGTGTAATTTTAGTAATAATAGTTCTAGTGGGGATTGGTGACTTCGGTGATCAAGTCATTAATAAGAGTACACCTTTTAGATATCTTGGGTTATTGTTCAGAGTGATGGTGAAATAGATGGATATTATTAGTAGAATTCAAGTTGGATGGTTGAAGTAGAGGAATGCATCGGGCTTGTTGTGTGATATAAAAGTCTCCCTCAAACTTAAGGGAAATTTCTATAAGATGGTGGTTATACCTGCAATGCTTTATGGTGCAGAATGCTGCGTCATTAAAAGAGAAGCATAATATTTAAGTTAAAGTGTTTACAAGATGAGGCATGCGAGGTGGATGAGTGGCTTTACTCTTTAGGGAGATGATATGAAATGGGCATATACATGAAATGATTGGGATTAGCCTCCAATGGAAGTAAGATTAGAGATGAGTCGCTCTTAAATGTTTGGTCCACAAAACGGCGCCTTTCAATGACCCTGTTAGGAAAGTAGATGTATTAGATTTTACTTATGTAAGAAAGTAAGTAGACCTTAAAAATACTTGCTAGAAAAATATTAGAAATGACCTTTCTTTATTAGATTTTAATGAGAATTTAACTTTTAACATGGCACAATGTAGAAAAACATGAATACATGTAGCCGACTCCACATAGTGGGTTAAACTGCTTGTTGTTGTTGTTTTAGAGTTTTTCTCATTCTTAAAAAATGATTTTATGGCCTTTTTTTTAAAGCATGTGTTAAAATAACATTTTGGTTAGTTTACATAAACATTTTGGCTTGTTTGCATTCAAGCTTGTACTAGAACTTTTTTAACTATTGATTTTTTTCACATATTATAGGCTCATATCTTTAGAGTTTTATTATAACTAAAAAAGTTATGAAGTCTATATATATCAATTTGGGATGATAAGCCATGCTATTCGAAGATAAAAATTCTTCACATATCTTTTTTTTTGTTGTTTAATTTTTGATCATTCTATACCCCCTAACTTCTATCATATTTTAGTTTTTTTTTTTCAATTAGGTTGCAACCAAAAGCACTACCTTTTATCTTTAAAGAAGTCTTTACTTATATATATATATATATTTATATATATATTATTAATATATATATATATATATATATATATTTATATGTGTGTGTGTTGTGTTTGTTTGATTAAGTTTTTAATCATAGACAAAATTATTATTTTGTCATTGCTTATTTAATTTGGAAAGTATTCAAATGCTTTTAACACTATTTTAAATATTTAAAATATATTTAATTTATGTTACATTCAAAATTTTTTGTGAGAGTATTACATTTAAAATTCGTTTAAACTATCCAACATTGAATAAATATCCAATAAATTTAGTCATTTCTCTTTATAAAATTGTCATTTTTATTCCCAAACATTTTAAATATCACTATTAATTAGGGGTGAAATTGAGTCGAGTCGAGTCGAGCCGAGCCAGAGGTTGTTCGAGTCGAGCATCGCTGCCCAGGATACCGAGGCTCGAGCTGAGCTCGAACTTGAGTCGAGCTCAAAATCCGAACTCGATCTCGACTCGTCTCATATCGAGCGGCTTGTCGAGCTCAATCCGAGCTCTAAATCGAGCAACTCATGCCGAGTTCTACCGTCGTCGCGTACGCTGCCATCCTGAGGTCCGTCCGTGGCCGCGTTCGTTTCGAGCTCCGTTGTCCAGATCTGAGCTCCGCCATTGTCTTCATCCTGAGCTCGGTCGTCATCGTCTCGAGCACTGCTGTCGAGATTCGTCCGTCCGTGGCTACGTTCGTTTCGAGCTCCGCTATCCATATCTGAGCTCCGCCATTGTCGTCATCCTGAGCTCGTTCGTCGTCATCCTGAGCATCGCCGCCGAGATTCGTCCGTCCGAACTTGTCGTCGCCGTGTTCATTTCAAGCTTCACCATCGAGATTTGAGCTTCGCCATTTTCGTCATCCCAAGTTCGTTCGTCATCGTCTCAAGCGGAGCTCGAATATCGATGGTGTTGAGATCCGCCCGCATTGAGATTTGTTCGCCTGAGTTTGCCGTCGCTATCTAGATCCGAGCATCCGCTGTTGAGATCCGTCCGCCTGAGTTTGTTGTCGTTATCCAGATCCAAGCATCGGCTATTGAGCTCCGTCCGCCTGAGTTTGCCGTCGCGTCTAGTGTCCACTGTCGAGCTCCGTCATCGCCGTCCCGAAGACTCGAACATGTATGTCATCGTCCCGAGCACGTCCCTCCATTGCGAGCTCGTTCCCTCCAGTCAAGCTGCTCGTCGAGCCGACGAGTCGAGTTTGAGACCTGTTCGAGCTCGAGCTCGATAAGCCTTCGAGCTCGAAATTGTGTTCGAGCTCAAATCGCGAGCTCGATAAGCTCGACTCCTCGAGTCTATTACCGAGTCGAGTCCGAGCCGGCTCATGAGTCGGCTTGACTCGGTTGCACCCCTACTATTGATTAAGCATTTATAGTTATAGCAATTCTTGAAGGTATAATATAGTAAAATATTTAAATTAAAATAAAGTTTAATTTTAAATAAAATATTAATGCCGTACACTCGGGACATGTACATTTTTACTGGTGATATAAAATGCATCTTGGGTTACATTAAATACAATTAAGCTATTTTAATGATTTCAAAGCTACCATCCTATTTTTACTCGCACTTTTTAGTTGTGATTTGGATATGAACTTATTGAATAAAGACATGTTCTATGTGTTTATCTTGTGCTTGATCTTAACTTTGATACATTTGATATAAGATATCAGTTAATTGTTATTATTGCTTTTTTCATTTTTTTTTTTTCATGCTTTCCAATTAATTTGATTACAGCTTTTGGAAGAAGATCCCGCTTTGAAAAGGTTCAAATCTTACAAGAAATCCGTAAAGCAAGCATCAAAAATTGGAAATGTGCTAACTATTCTTGCAATTGCTGGTATGTTATTACGGGTCTTTGTTTTACTGTACGTTTAAGAACTAAATAACTATATATCTACATCTAATTTTGATGCAAAATTTTCTAATGATTTTGCAGAACTACTAACTTTAAAATATGAACACTTTGAACTATGATGTAACATTTGTATGCTTGTTTTAATCTAATCATATAGCATACACAAAGAGTTTGCATATACACTTTTCAGAGGCAAACTAAATAACTACTAGAGAGGAGAGAGAGAGAGAGAGAGAGTGGTCAATGGTTCAGATAGAAAAAAATGTCAAACGCCGGCCTTCCGATGATCTGGATAGGAGAGTAGATGCGTTAGATTTGGTCTATGTTAAGAAAAGTTGAGGTAAACTAAAAAAAACTTGATTAAAAAGTATTAGGAATACCTTTTTTATTAGATTTGAATGGGAATTTGACTTTTTAACAACTTAATGGAGAAAAATGATTCATGTTGTTGACCCCACATTGGGATAAGGCTTGATGTTGTTATTGTTTTAATGCAAGAGTCATGATCTCTTATATAGGCTTTGGGATTACAATACTTTCTTAATACCGCACTAACTATTAAGGAAATGAATTATAGTCTTTATTACATGTATATGAAGTATTTAAAATATTTAGAACATGTCAAAACTAAGTGGATCTATGTCTAAAAATTAATATAGATGAGAATCCTGCTGACCATATTTGTTCTGCATCATTTCACCTGGACCAAAAGCTCTTCTTCTAAGAGTTGGAAAATGAACATGTTTGTACAAAGTCAACATGTACAAATCAGCATGAAATGCCAATGGGACTTTCAGTGATTGAACGACCTTCAAGGAAGTTGGAGGTTTCAGAGCTGGACGTAAATACATACGGTGAATTAGATGAGCTACAATCCCACACTAGCTTGAGTTGATAGAGGACAAGTACACATTAAGAAGTCAGTAATAATATAGGGAATTGCTTAACATTCCATAAACAATCTTAATCGATGGTGGGGAATCTAGATATTTCTGTATTTATCTACGGCATGTACGCAACAATAAAACAATCTAATAATTAAACTTTTGGGAAAATAAGGTGTTGTTTGCCTCATCTTAGTGTTGTTTGCCTAATTTAAATTTAGCCTGTAGAGCGTATAAGCACAAGCTCTTCTCTTTTAACTTAGTGGTGTTTTCCTCATCTTTTCAGCCTGCAGCTATGAGATTCTTGCAGTGGCAGTTTCAAAGTAACTTTAGAGATGTCACTGACAGCACTTTTGGTTGGTGGAGTTTTATTTTCAAAATACAACTTAGTATATTCTGTCTGTTTATAGAACCACTTTTGGGTTTCATTTGCGTATTTATTCAATGAAGTTACATTTTCAAAGCTTTTGAAAGGTGATGAATAATGCTTTTTGGCCAGATTCAGACTAACCAAGTAAGGCATTGCAGCTTTGTAACTATAAGTAGTAGTGCTTTTTATTAGTATTTAGAACTTTTCCTATGTGAAACATTTGAATTATATTTGACTGATGAAGTTTTCACACAAACTGTCTGCTTTAAGGATGGTCATCAGGAACAGCCATAAAACTGGAAGTTTAAAACTTGTTATATTGCGATCCATTGTTACGAACTGGAGTGCCTTGATGAATAAATAGATTTCTGTGTATTAAGGGGAAAAAGTTGTGTTAGGGTTATTGATGGAGATATTTGATAAATAATATAAGATAAAATAATTGTGTTTTAGGATTAAAAATAGTATTTAAATGCAAATTTGTAGTAAAAAAAACAGTTGCTTTGTGTCTTTTAGTTCTGACGTAAATTTCATTATGAACTCTTGAATATTGATTCTTATTTTCTTTCTGCATTAAAGTGGGACGTCATTTTAATGAAATGGTTATTGTAAGCTAAATCTTTATGGCCTTGCTTATCATGAAACTTTTCCCCGATGCTAAATCTCCAACAATTCGCCTATTTCTCACCATTTTTCTTCATTTTTAGCGATATAGCCAATGCCTTTCTTCATGATTCTTTAGATGAAATGGTTTTCATGTCTCAACCATGGGGTTTTCAAGATACCCAATATCCCAATCATGTATATCTACTAAAAAAAGCTCTCTATGGCCTCAAGCAAGCTCCCCTTCAATGGTTTGTCACTCTTTCCTCTTACCTTACTCTTGAAGGTTTTCATTCCAGCTAAGTCAATTCTTCTCTAATGATCTATAACACCAATAATATCCACATATACTTTCTTGTCTATGTTGATGATATCTTGGTCATAGGTAATGATCAATCTTTTAGTAATGCTCTTCTACACAAACTTCAGCTATGTTTCAATATGTGAAATCTCGGCAATTTGTCTTGTTTTCTTGGAATCAATGCACTTAAGAAAACCAATCCTATCACCTTTCTCAGCATACCTATATCATGGAACTTCTACAAAAAGCTGGCATGATAAATTCTGAGCCAATCCTCAATCCTCTGCCCAAAAAAATTCCTTCGTTGCATGAATTGCTACTACCATTTCATAATCCTTCCCTGTTTTGACAGTTGGCTGGTTCCCTTCAATACCTTACCTCCATCCATCCTGAGATTGCCTTTGCTGTAAATAAAATTTGCCAACAAATGCACAAGCCTTTGGATTGTCATTTTCATCTACTTAAATGCGTACTTCGGTACCTAAAGGGCATCCCCACCCATGGTCTTCTTTGCAAACGAGGCAAACTCCAGCTTCAAGCATTCTTCTAAAAACCACCTAACACTAATCTACCACAACCGGCGTAATTAACGTCTCCTCTCAACAATACTCACATGCCTTGACGTTAGCTCACATGCTCACGTCTGGTAGTTAGCTCTTAACAAACTCAACCAATCACAGGCTCATACTTGTATAGCACAAGCACCTATAAATATACACAAGCTACTACATTAAACGATGTACATTGATTTAACATAGTAATGGAAACTTGTCTCGTTCCTCTTTGAGACACTCTGGCTGTAATTTCTATTGTTGTATTGTTACTCTCTTTCATGGTATCAGAGCCATCTTGGGCTCACAGCCCGTGAACCCCCCTATATGGCAGCATCTTTCTCCTCCCACACCGAAGATGCATCCACAGAACTCTCTCACGAAGACATCACTATTCCCTCCTCCCTCAAGTTACTTATTTCTAACATAAAAACAATTGTTCCCATTCAGCTATCTAATGACAACTATTCCACTTGGAGATCCCAAATCCTTAAACTATTCCAAGCCAACAACTATGCAGGCTTTCTCGTCAAATCCTCTGTAGCCCCTCCTCGCCTGCATATTGACTCCACCGGCACTTCCCAACCCAACGCCTCATACACTCGATGGACGTTAGTTGATCAGAATCTCGCCGCCGCCCTCTGCTCAACCATCACCCTCGGCATCCTTCGTTACGCCCGTCACCTGGACACATGTGCAGACATTTGGAGCACACTTGAACGTCGTCGTCAAGCTACCAACATGTCATGGGTGATACAACTTAAAAACGAGCTGCATCACATCTCCATGGGCCAACTCACTATGCTTCAATATCTCACCAATGTCAAGACGCTTGTCGACAATATAGCGGCATCCGGCTGCTCCATCGACAGCGAATACATTTTTTCATACACCATCAATGGTCTTCCACCACAATATAGGCATTCAAGACCTACATTCGCACCAAAGTAACTCTGGTGAGCCTCGAGGATCTGTATTGACTGCTCTTAAGCAAAGAAATAAACCTATCTACAGAATCAGCCAAGGAGCAATCAACCCCAAACCCCAACACAACTCTCTACACCAGTCAAGGCCGAGGTCGCTCCACCTCCTATTCCAACCGAGGTCGCTAGTTCACTCCCTCAGCTAACTCCTCTGCTTCTTCTACCGGCTCTACCACCTGTTAGATCTGTGGGAAATGAGGACACACAACACATATCTGTTGGCAAAGATTCAACGCTCAATACCCGACTCCTTCAACAGCTCTCCTCGCCACCAACTCGCAGCCCCACACCGACTGGATTCTTGACTTTGGAGCTTCTTCTTACCTCACCAACAACCTAGAAAACCTTCTACAGCTATGGAGTACAGTGGTCCGGATAGCATGTCTATCGGCGATGGCAGAACCATCCCCATTGCCCACTCTGATCAGGGACTCATCCCCACTCCAACCCGAAAGATCTCACCCCCACACTTACTCCTCCTCCATCTCTCTGACAATCTCATTTCTGTGTCTTCTCTTACCAAAGATAAGAATCTCTCAATTCTTTTTTATGCATCCGGTTTTCAAATGAAGGACCCACAGACCAGCACAACCCTCCTCACCGGACCATGTAAGGACGGCCTCTACCACATCGCTTCTTTCAGTTTCTTCCAAGATTTTTGCCTTAGTTTGGATGCAACTCCTCTGTTCTGCGATAATATTTCTGCTCTCTCCATCGCCAGCAACCCCATCTTTCATGAGTCGATAAAACATATAGAAACGATCATCATTTCATCTGAAAAGCTATACAATCTGCAGTTATCAATGTTCAACACATATCTTCAACATATCAGGTAAAATACATTTTAACAAAGGCTTTCTACCCAAGTCTACCTTCTCCTATCTCAGACACAAGTTGGCGGTCTGCGATTCTCCTCAAGTGCGGTAATAGAGCTGCTCTTCTGGAAATCCTTTTTCTTTATTCTCCATTAATTTCTGCACGATTCAGACCTATCCGCCATCTTCGTCTGCTGCATTTTCAGATTTCACATGGCTATCTTTTCACCTGATTAAATCACTGTCGTTACTTTCTAACCACCTCAAATGGCACTTATATAATTACCTTTAATGCCTTAGCTAGTATATATGTAACTAGTGTATTCATCATTCAAATTAATGAAGTATACTACTATGCTTCTTCTATTCTTCTCTACTTCCAGTTTTTCTATTCTGTTCAAGCTATATTTTATACTACAGCTTGTAATCATGCTCTTCTTCAGTTATTTCATCAAAGATTGTGTTAGTATCCATGAATGATTATATAATGGATTATCAAATATGCTATGTGATATACAATTTATGGCAATAGAGTGAATTTTAGATATTAGTTTTATAAAAAATCTATCGTATGCAATTATCCATTATGTAATAGGAGATATAATAATCTTTCTAGTTCTCATAATTGAAGAAGATTATATTGTGGGTCGTTGAATGGATGCTGCTAATGGGGGTTATAATGCAAAGGGTATGATTGCATTATCCCGTAGGAGAAAATAGTCGCATACCTTTATACTCTATGCTAATAGCATAATGGAAGAATGTATGAGATCATAAATATGATTATTCATGGAGAATATTGACTTTCGTCTACACATCTCGATGAATAATGATATATATGACCAGATAATCACGAGATTTTCCACAATTCAATACATCAGCTCAAATGTGATTTATTTGATGTGGGTATCAATTTCACATGGGCCTTCAGTGAAATTGATACCAACATCAATTAATATTCTCAATTAGGGTTGTTATTTTATTCACCTCTTAGTTTGGTGCATAGTGAGCTTCCTAGGTTTTAATCCAAAGGGTGTAAACTCTTCTTTTTTATCTTTAATATATATTAGATTTTTTTAAAACGTATGAATATTTGATTACAATTTAAGTTGAAAAGATCAAACATTGATTTACTGCCCTAAGAAAAATTATAGATTTAGAATTTATTTGGAGTTAGAGAAGACACACAAAGAAATCAATAAATTTGGGCAGTGTGACAGGATTGTTCTCTAACTCCAAATAAATTTGTAACTCTTATATGGTCAAAGAAGGATATACATGTGTGCAAACCTTTCCATGCTAAAGAGAACAATCCCATGGATTATATAAATTTGGTGTTTATAAGTATTCAGTTAAGATCGAAAGATCCTCTGATTGCCATTTATTTATTATGTTAATCAAACTACCATTGCCTTTATATGGTTATTCAACCAATGTTTGATTATAATCATCATATCATTATTGCTTGAATATACTCATATCATTATTGCCCCATTATGATCCTCCGACTATTAATATCAACTTAGGTCTTTGTGTATCTTTTTTACTCCTATGATTATTTGACTTCTATCACTTGATTATGATCCTTCAATAAAAAATTGTGCTATTATGACTTTCAATCATAATTGCACAACTATGCTTCTATATCCAACATCACCTGACTATGGAGAATGGTCATTCGACCATCATCGCTTATCCTATAACCACTGTCATTCTCATATGGTCCTACAATCAGTATTAATCTCCTATGATACTCCAATCATGGCTGATTGATTATGGTCCTTAAACTATTGTTGACCAGCTATGATCCTCTGCTTACCATTACCATACTATAGTTTTCTAACCACGGTTGTCCAAGAACACTCACCTGACCACTGTCACTCAAGCACCATCCTCCAACAATCATCGCTCAATTACAATCCTTCAACCAAGATTACCTTACTATAGTCCTCTAACCACTTTCGCCCAAATATGATCAGCCGACCATCGTCTTCTGATTATGATGCTTCAGCCACAGTTGCCCAGTTATAATCCTATGGGTACAATTATCTAACCATTTTCGCCGACCAAGGTTATCAATTATGATCTTTCAACCACTATTGTCTAACTACGATCATTTACTATCGTTGGACTGTAGTCCTCGGATGATCATCACTTGATTATGATCTCCCAATTACTATTACCCAATTATATGTTCCTAACCATTATCTGTCAACCATACCGCTGCACATCAAATTCATCTTACGCCATTGCCAATACTGTCGATGCATGATATTCCCTATAAGACATGCATGCCATTAACACCAATGAAAATGCTAACATACTTTGTTGTCTGCTATCACCAAAAATATCAACATACAACATCACTTGCAAGGTTGATGCACATCGACTTGATCGCCACTAATGTGATCACATGTCATCATTTATAAGACTGATACTTGTCATCAACATCTCTGACTCATGTTGGTAGCGTTAAGATTTATAATAAACTCCTTGGTCTACAACCACCTCTTTTCAAAGGGGAATAATTGAACACATTATAAATAATTTTTACTAGATAGCTCCAATGCCTCAATGCCCTTTCGATTCCTAAATCAATACTCAACAGTTAATACCTACTATATTATATCAATATCTTTCCAAATTATCAGAATGATACGTATTTGCAACTAATAATATATACTAGTAAAATCATTTAAATAGATTTATACCTCATGATTTTTTTTTTTTTTGAAATTTTCATATAAGAACTTTGATCTCTTATAACTCTCTTTTATTTTTATGTATATTGGATATTCATACAAAATTAAACTGTTAAATATTTTCTGGCCACAATTGCAAATATTCTAACATGCACATCATTAAAAGTTGTTTTTACCATGGATACACTTTCAGATGAGATTTTAAACATATTTTAATCATGCCAAATTAATTTGATATTTCTAACTATTCCTTAATGTTTTATTTAGGACATATGATTTTTTTTCCTTATAATTATATATATATATATATATATAGCGAGCTATGCTTGGACTCCATACGTAATATTTTCTCTGCATTATAGGAGAAATTATTCTGTGCATAGTCCAAACGTGAAGAATAATTCAGACATGTGAGTGTACACACTGTGTATAAATTTATACAAGCAGAATGATTATTATCCTCTAGACTTTGCACAGAATAATTTCTGCCATTATAGGGGATATTAAGCCTACGGAGGTTTTACTAAATGATCCGATCATCATTATTAATCAATGAAGATGCGTTGGATACCTACGTGTTAGGACTTAGGATAGTAGCGAGAGAATTGATTGCCATTTGGACCATTTCATCTTACACACATCACTGCTATTTAATATAATTTGTATTTAGCTTTAAATAATTAAATGTATTAATTAATTTCTTAATGAAAATTCATACATTTAGATTTAAATTTTATTTATTTATTTTATCATAGGAGTGCTAAATGATGTAATATTAATTTATGAAGATTTAATTTCAATTCAGATAAATTTAAAAACTAAGTCATATTATAAGATCATTATTTTTAAATTTAAATATGGAACATAATATAATTTTTAAAATAATTCTTTTAATTAATATTATCAATATCATTATTAGGTTTACTAGTTCATTTTTTATGAAATTATACCCAAATGAAATTAATTTAAATATTAATTACAATTTTTTATATTTCATTATAAATATTGAATCCCAATAATATAATTAATCATTTAATTTCATATTATTTTTTAATTATCTGCTAGAACAGAAGGATAACATTTATGGACTGTTTGGATGGCTGAAGTTATTTTGGAGAAAATAATTCAGCTATTCTAATTATAAAAAATAGTTTTTGTCATAAAAATATTTAAAAAATATTATGAAAGCAATAAAAAAATAATAATCAAATTAAATTATAATTACTGTCTGCAAAACAAAACAACTAAGAAATTGTTCCAAGCAGAATATTAATTATTTAAGCTAAAAAAATTTTCATCATCTACCTAAATCATGTGAGTCAATTATTTCATGACTTGGAAATCCAAATTTTACATATTACTTTTAATTTAAAAAAAATAAATTTTGTATATTTCATAAAAATATTAATTAAATATTTAAATAAATAAATAAAATTCATTAAAAAATGTACTATTATAAACATCACAACTAGAACATAAATTGTGACTCTTTTAATTAAAATTGCCAATCGATTAAAATTCTGATTCAGTATTGAATGATTGTACTTTAAATATTAATTAAATAAACATAGAACAAATTAATTAGACCGACAGCGCATTCCATTAATGGTTCGGCTCACTTTTCCATTACGCCGGCCCGGCTGCCGGTCCACACTGGTCCTCCAACAACCGTTGAATTTTGTATGCATCGGCTAGTTCATCAATTGAAGATTAAGAAATTTACAACCCTTAGATATGCATTGAGATCGGTGCTCAACGCAATCAACTCGTACACACTACACACTTTCCACAGATCTAGGAGTAGCAATATGGGACAAAAAAAAAGAAAAACTGATGGCATTTGGAGAACAAATAAGAACAAAACGGAGCCGTCAAATAAAGCGGCGGCGCCTAAAAGTAATAGAACTGCATTAAATTTTGTTTGTTTTTTTCGAACGAGTCCTTCACACTTTGCATATTTGCATTACAGAAATATTAATGCAAATTTGATTAAAGTGCAAATGGATGGTCAAAAGCCAGCCTAGCATACGAGCATTTATTATGGACGAACACCGGATGGGAGAATCGTCTGGTTAAGTACTGGGTACCCAGCGGTACCTAGGAGTGTCAAGTGCGGGTACCAAGCTGGGTACCCAGCAATGAGATGACGTGACACATTTTTATTGGTCTGCCCTCCGTACTCTGCATAGAATTATAAATCCTAGCATACACCCCATGGATTTTTATTGAACAAAGTCATGATGCTAGTTACGCCTGAGATAGCCATTGGCCACAAAATAGGGCCTAGGATCACGAGAAATTATTGGGTTCAGACACTAGACGACGTCCGAGCCCAATAAAAATGCGCCACATCACCTCGTATTCGGTACTGAGCTTGGTACTTCACAGTACCGACTTCAGTATTACTCGGTACTGTGAAGTACCGAACGGTAAGCTGTGTCCGATGTCCGGATCCAATAATCTCTATAGGATCACACCTCTCAACCATATATAAAACTATAAGTAGCTCTGCATTGATGAAGAGTGCAAACTACTTGAATTAATCGGTCTTCAAATAATATTCATATTATAAATGTGCTTGAAAAAAAGACGAAGGGGATATTACTTCACCCTTTTTTTTAGAAGCTATTTGATTGGCTGAAAAAAAAAAAAACATTGTAAAAAAGATGTAGTGTAAAAGTAATGCAATATATTTAAAATATTTTAAAATTATTTGAATGTGTATAAAATAATTGTGGTGATTTTTTTTTTTTTTTGAATTGAAGTGAAAAGAATATAGTGTAAAGTATGACCTGTGGTGCTCGGCGGTGGTGGCACTCAATGGTGGCGGCTGGTGGTGGCTACTGGCAGCGGTTTGTGGCAACGACAAGCGGCAGGCGGCGGTGATGGTGGTGGAGATGGCCAATAATAGTGGGGGTCGGCGGCAATGGCGCTCAGTCGACAGGTGGCCGGCGACAACGGTTGTAGCGGTTGCGGTAGACGACAGTAGGCAATGAAGTTCTAATGTATTTGAAAATCATTCAAATTTGACTAATTTCAAATACACTCCAAAAAATTAGATGGTGAATTTTTAATACACCAAAGTTTTTCACTGCATCTGATTTACTTTAAACCAAACACTAATATTTCTCTATATTTAAAATACTTTATACCCTTTTTAAAAATACACACAACATATATAAAAAAAAAAAACTAGAACTCAAAATCTCTTAAATAAAAACTTCATAAACTCTTAACCAACGGATAAAAAAAAACTTCATATCTCAATCAATATTCTAATCAACTTTACTTTTGAGAGAAGATACAAAAATGCTATAAGAAAACAATAGAGGGGAACTCCAATTCTCATAACCATTTTTTGAAATGACATAACAATAATATTAAGCAGCCAAAAAGTCATCATACAAAAGCCTTTGAGACCACCTTATTTGCTAAGATTTTGGCTTCGTTTGGGACGGTATTTTTGTTGCTTTTAGAAGCAGCTTTCTAGTTAAAAAATTACTTTTTTGTACTAAAAAGCTGCTTCAAGAAGCAACGAAAAAACCGTCCCAAACGAAACCTTTGTTTTAGATGATTTTTTTTTTTGCTTCTTAAAATATTTTTTTAGCACAAGCGGTAAGGAAGCTGTTGCAAAAGAAGCATGAGTAATAAATGGTTCATTAGTAAAGTTATTCTCAACAATATAAAGGTTGTTTGGGTTGAAAGAAATTAGAAGTAATATAAATTTATTTTATTTATAATTTTATATTTGAGCTTTGATTTTCATGTAATTAAGAATTACTTAAATTTATTTAAGAAATATTGAAATATTTTTTTTTTTTTTAATTTCTATTTAGTCCTAATGAAATATAAAATTAAATTTTAATTTATTATTGATAATATTTTATTATCTTAGAATATTGGCAATATATTTTGTAATAGTTAACAATTAAATAACCTAACTCTGACTTTTTATTCATTTTAAATGAAATAAATTAAAAAAAAGGGAAGAAGATGTAAGCCAAAGGTAATGTGCTAGAGATTCTTACCTAGAAATAAATTAAGTTTATTAAGCATCTAACTCCACCCACTTAATTGAAAAACTTAGACAACAAAACAAACTAGATGGCCAAAAATAATTTCCTAAAATATTAAAAACTCTAAAAAGGTTAGAATTCATCGAATTGACAACTCCTATATATCATGCTACACGACAATTTCACGGATGATATGACATGATATTGATTCACATGATTGGTACGAGAGAAAATACCACATTGATATGATTAGCTAGAATTTTTTACTTATGTGTGTGTGTGTGTGATGTAACATGACATGTTATAGCACTTGTCTTTTATAAATGATAATAAAGAAGCCATATGATATGATATAAATAATTAGAATTCCTATTCTACATATATTCATGTATGTATATGATGACATATTGTTATACATGTTGACATAAAGTGCTTAGAACAACTTTGATGTGATATGATGACATGTTATATATCCTATATAATATAGCATGCTTAATGAGAACCCATGAAGTGTTGAATTGCATAGCATATGTGATGATGTTATAACATATTTTATGATTGAAGAAAACTATATAAACATTTTAACATGACATAGTGGCACACATGACATATGCTTTTAGAATATAATCTTGTTCGTGATTGCACTGCGTATAATATGAACGCATGAGTAGCATAGAGAAACCACTTATTCATATGATATTGCATATGATGCATATATATGAATGACATAGATCTACGGATTCAACATATGTTTAATATTTATACTGATAGTAAGCATATTGTTTAATTTCATTGTATTAAATACAGTTATAGGTTTCATGTAACCTATTGAGTTGTTCACTCAATCTATGTATGTTTACATATTACAGGGATAAGTAACACCCTAGACGAATAAGACTGTGAGTTGCAGTTGATGTACCTTTAATTTATGTTATAGAAGGATTTTTTTGAAATCATAGGATATTGTAATTCATATGATGAACTTATTGGAAAAATCCATGATTGTTGCACATAATTTTTTTAATGAAGTTAATTATGAATTATATATATAAATGTACAAAATGATGATTTGTTTTAATTTTTTGTATAAGTAGTCTAGTAGCTCTATTTTGTAAAATTTAGATTATGAAAAGAAATTATCTCCAATAAAAGAGCTTAGGCAAATCCTTTATCACGCATTTGGTCTAATATGACCGGTTAAGATATACATGTTATGTTGAGTTGGGTTGTGATACAAAGCATATATATTATCATTTATTATCATGCATATATATTAAAATAGCTATTACTTAAAATATAATAATTAATTTTTAAATCACTTCAAAAGTATTATTGATATTATTTTTTAAAGTCAAATGTATTTCTTATTAATATATTTTGATATGCTAAATTATTATTATTATAAATAAATATTAAAATATAAGTTTTACATATGTAAATTTATTAAAGCTTTTGGGGTATGGATGTAAATTCCTATTTGCATATCTTGCCGCACACAAACTTCTTATTTATGATGGGTAAAGCGAAAAGTTGCTGTTTCCGTTATTCTCCGGCGAACTCGTCTCCGATATATTTCCTCTTCTCTTCTCACTTCTAGTCTTCTCCGAGTCTTCGGAGCCAGAAGCCGGCGGCTTCCGAAAAAGAAGAGGAGCTGCTCCGGCGAAGATCACGGACATGGCATCGTCGGCGTTCGGTGGAACGACGCAGAAATGCACGGCGTGCGGAAAGACGGTTTACTTGGTGGACCAGCTCGTTGCAGATAACCGCTTCTTCCACAAGGCTTGTTTTCGCTGTCACCACTGCAAGAGAACGCTGAAGGTCTTCATCACTAACCTCTTTCCTTTCTTATTTATCAATCGTCTTCTTCTCCCCCCATCTGTTTGCCTTGCAGCTTTGTGGCTTTCGTCCTTTATTTCTATTTATACACCAATTTTTAACTTTTTTTCCTTATTGAACTCGAAGGGATCTGTTGTGTGATCAGAGGTTTTGATGAAGCAAGCATATGGTGATTTGATGGTTGATGGATAGTATAGGGTATCATGTTTTGGTGGCATTTTTTTATATTTTTGGTGCTTTCTTACGGATTTGACTTCTTTTCTTTGTTTTGTGCTTGATTTCGCATATATTAGTTGGGGTTATGTAGTTTTGCGCTAGATGGCATGATCGTTCCTTTACTGGTTTATTAAATCGTCTGGCTTCTTCGCCCTTAAGATGATTGCTATCAAGGGTGGGTTTCCTTTTAGGCTCTCTTCCTTGGTTGCTTTTTGAGCTAATTTATCTTGTTGTATTACCTGAGATCTACTGCAAACACTGTGCTTTGCATAATTTCATGGATTAATTGCAAGAAGATAAAAAAAATTGTGATTAAGTTCTCAGTATTACTAATCCCTCATGCTTTTGTTTGCTAAGAAAGAGAAAGCCAGAACTAGGCATGTTTAAAAATTTTGTTTCAGTCCAAACGAATCTTGGATAATGCTCTGTTGAAAAGTAGGCTTTTCCTGTGTGATATCGGTTTATGATAGGAAAAACAGGCTTCTTTTTGTGTGATACCCTCTTCTGCAAAAAGTAGATGAGATAGATGCTACTCGGATTCTTCTATGGATTTGATTATGTGGAGACTGCAAATTATGATCATGCTTGTTAAGTTCTTCCAGCTTTATGAACAGTTGAACTAGTTTCATGGCTGTAAAAATCAAAAGTAAGTTGGATACTTGGGTGCGAAGAGTTAAGGCTGTCCATAATCTGTATTTGAGTTTTATTTTACTTTTTTTGCTTCATGCAACTCGAGCTATTGGATTTACTTGCCTTTCTACAATTTCTGTTTTATCTTCCTTGTATTGCATTCTTTATTTTACTTTGAAAACTCCCAAGCTGATTGGACTAACGCTAATCATTGGGATGAAATTTTGTGTAAGTCATTCTTTATAGGATTTTCATTAAGTTGTGCAACAGAGGCATCTACAAGTTGAAGCTATGGTTCCAAGGCTCAGGCTTCGTTTGGGACTACTTTTTAATGTTTCTTAAAATAATTTTTTAGTACAAAAATTAAAATTTTTTTATTAGAAAGTAAGAAAGTCATTCCAAACGAAGCTTCAAGCTTATGCATGCTACCTTTAAAATATCTCATATTTGATAACTTTTCTTTTTAAGAATTGAAATCTATTATAGATATTTTATTAATGATAAGGCGGGCACATGACCAGTACAATTTTTTTTTAGCACTGGCATTTGCTTTCTCATGCTTTCTTTAAGCTTTCTATAACCTGACTCACGGTTGGTCTTTTTCTCTCTAACCCCACATATGAAACTCAGTTATAAACATGAGATGGGTAGGTGTCTCTCTGACTCTTCTTGATATAAAATTTGAGCTTCATGTCACTCCTCTCTTTCTAGAGAAATTATTACGTGCGGAGTCTAGACGTAGAGTCACGTCCGGACTCCAAATAAAAGCGTGATATGTGTCATTGTACACAATGTGTACATAGTGTGTATATTATGCATATAAATTTGTACACACTATGTACATAATTTTATAATTTGTATATAGTGTGTACAGTTATACACGTTGTGTACAAGGACACATGTCATGTTTTTATTGGAGTCCAGACATATCCAGACTCCGCACGTAATAATTTCTCCTCTTTCTAACACGCAAAAGTTGTTTTTTGTATTTTTATTCTAAAAATGATGATTCGCTTAGAAGTAGAAACAGTCATATTTATCTTGTTTTGTGTCTGTATAATCTGACATTATATGAACTTGTAACTTATTGGCTCGGCAACATAATGCAGCTCAGCGATTACAGCTCCTTTGAGGGTGTTCTCTATTGTAAGCCTCATTATGATCAGCTTTTTAAGATGACTGGAAGTTTGGATAAGAGTTTTGAAGGTAGATGCAAGTAATTTGATATTTTATCACATTGGAAGTTAAGGATAAGTATTTATCTTTCCTTCTTTCCTTTTTTTTTCTAGGCGCTCCAAGGTTTGCTAGGGCAGAAAGGCAAACTGATCGTGAGGTATCTTGACAATTAATCAGTATACATTAATATTCTGTGATAGTAAACTCCATCTTTATCTGCACTTCATTTGCTATGGGGAATAATTTCTAGAGTTTATTTTGCAGGGCCAAGCAAATAGCAGAATTTCAAGTATCTTTCTTGGGACGCAGGACAAGTGTGTAGTGTGCAGGAAAACTGTGTATCCTATTGAGAAGGTACACTAAATTGACGTTGTTATTTTGAATTTTATTGCTTGATTCTGCACAAAATGTAGAAGTTTTAATAGACCTTTTCAAAAGGTTTATAATGAAAATAAATTGAAGTTATAATAAAAAAAAAGTCCCCAAGTGGAATCAACTACTAGAATAGGAAGAGGAGGCATATGGATTGCAATCTAAGGGCCATAAGATGATTGATTAAATAGTTAGAAGCCTAGAACCCTTAATCAGTTTGCTTAAGTATCCCTATCAAGATTGGTTGACTTGTGTGTCCCATGTTCCTTCAACTCTCCCTCCCAAGCCTAATAGTGTAAATCTACCATTACAAGTTTGCTTACAATATTTTTGAACACAGGATTGTAAAGTCATTTGGTGAAAATGTCCGCAAATTGATTTTTTGTTAGAAAATATAGAGTACTGATAACCCACTTTCTTGTTTCTCTTTTAGGAAATGTTTATCTAACTTCAAGTTCTTGGTACTAGATTATGAGTAATGCTGATGATATATTTATTGTCACAATATATCTTTATTTGTCATTTTAATTTAATTTTTAAATCTTTTAAAATGATTTTGATCAACGGAAGTTCATAAATTTCTTAGACAATGGTGTTCTAATTTCAGATTCAGTGATAGATCTTTAAATTACAGGTAGTTTTTTACTTCTCCATATTATGAGATTTCCTAAAAAAAAAGGTACAATACCCATATGTGGATCTTCTAACAACTGATGATCTTACATTATTTGCATCAATATACTCTTTAGTTTGTAAAGTATCATATTTTTTTAGGGAATTCCTTTATAAGGACTTCATTTAAAGTATTGAAGGATTCTATAAGTAGCTTGAAGATTTGATTCTTTGGCTTTTCTATGAATTGAATGATAAGACTCTTTGCTAATGTGATGTCTATATGGGTGTGAGATAGATCATTTTTTTTTTCAAATTATCTTTGATGTTACCCCGTGTCTATCCCTTTTCTTTCTTCATGTGTGTCTAATTTTTTATATAATTTTGTTGGGGTGTCATAAAATTTGCAATGAGCTATTTTTATTCTTTTCAATAGATTCATGACATATTTTTATTGAGAGAAGAATATTGCTTAATATGTTTGAACAATTTATATTCCCATGAACTATTTCAGTTTGCCCAACACTTTGATTTCAAATTCTTTAACAAGCTTTTTTCTTGGAGACTCATTTTCTATATTATCATCATTAGTGATGATTATATCATTAGTATTTGTAAGGAAAATTGAGATTTTACCATCAATGAAGTATTTTATGAAGATGTTATGATCATTTTGGCTTTGTTCGTATCCAGCTTCTTTCATACCTCAGAGATTGTTTAATATCATATTGATCCTTTTTTAATTTGCACACTTCGTTATCTGTGAAGAACTATCAAATAAAGGTGGTGGATCCATAGGCTTCTTTAACATCCTCATATAGGAAAACATTCTTTACATCGTACTGCTTCATGAACCATCCATGATTGACTGCAAGAGAAATTAAGATACATGTTGTATTTGTTTTTTTAAAAGTACCATCCATTTTCTTGATAGTTAATTATATAGAAATGAGTATATCTTTTGGCTACCATCTCACTTTATACCATTCCAGACTTTTATTTGCTCTATATATTACATAAAAAATAGATTTGCTTCCTATCGTTCTCTTCTCCTTTGGTAGTTCAATGACATCCAAAGTGATCTGTTTTAAGAACATTCATCTCTTATCTCATGATATTCTTCCAATTTTTATTTTCAAGTGTATGAACTATCCACGACTAACTGTAACAGAAATTAAGATATATATTGTATTCATTTTTGTATAAGGAACAAACATTTTCTTGGTAATTATATGAAAAATTGTATATCTTTTAGCTACCAATCTCACTATATACTATTCTTGACTTCTATCTGCTCTATATTTTGCATAAAAAATCTAGTTTCTTCTTATCGTTCTCATCTCCTTTGGTAGCTTAATGATATCTAAAGTGTAATTTTTAGTAAGAGCATTCATATTTTATGCCATTGTAATCTTTTAATTTTTATTTTCAAGTGTCTCAAATAAAGTTTGTGTTATTGTAATGAAATTATAGTTGATATTTATAAAGAAAGTTTTATGGGTAGAAAAAAAAATTTGAAGAGATATGTACTGAGAGATGGGATGTAGAGGAGAGTATATAGTAATGAGTTGATCGTTATTATCTAATAATTGTTTCAAGTCCTAAGTTTGCTTGAGATTTTGGCTGTACTTATTCCTTCTTTCATAAACTTGAAGGGGTACAGTGTTTGGATTTATTTGAATTTTATTGTAGGGATATCAAGATGAAGCATATATGTTTTATTAAACTTATTTTTTAGTTGGAAGTTCTTCTCTTGAGGATGCATTTCATTGAAATAACTTTTTTTCTCATTAGAGGTCACATCTTTTGAAGTAAGAAATTTTTCGTGGCACGGTGATAACATTTATATCATTTTTGAGTGGAGGAATGTCAAGACATATTTGAGAGCTTTATGATCAAGTTTATCCTTAATTGTTTGTAGTTGTGGACATAAGCAATGCGCCCGCGCCAAAAATGTTTTTCAGGAATTTTAAGAGAAATTTTTTGTTGAGAAAAATTCAGCCATATAATTTATGACTTTTGAAGCTAATCACATAGGGTATTCTTCTTATTAGATATGTGACAGTTAGACTACTTCTCCCCAATATCTTTTTGTCACTTATTTATGGAAGAATAAAGTTTTGATGATTTCTAGAAGAAGGTTTTTTCTATTGCATTTTGTTGGGGAGTTTCAGCATAGGACGATTAGTGCATGATACTTTCTTTTTGAAAAAATGATGATACTATGTGATTAAAATACTCACGAGCACTATCATCCTGAAATATATTGATGTTAGTATGGAATTATTTTTGTATCATGGTAGCAAAATTGAGGAGAATTATACTAATATCAGATTTTTGTTGATAAGATATACTTATTTCATCTGAGTGCAATCATCAATGAAGGTGATCAATCCTATGACTCCAATAATATTAGGGATTTAGAAGTTCCTCAAATGTCAAAGTGAATAATTAGAAAATGAATAAAAAATTTAGAATTGCATTCAGGAAAAACAACACAAAGATATTTGACAATTTCACAAGTATCACAATAATTTTTTTTTATGTTTACATTTAAAAATCAAAATGAAACATTTATTATAAAGTTTTGAAAGAGGGGATGCCCTTGTCTATAATGCTATTCTCAAATGGTTTCTATACTGAGAGAGAAAATATAGGAACGGTACAAGTGATTTCTATTTTCAAGAAGATATATAGCCCATTCTTTTCTCTAGTTTGCCCTTGCCCAATCATCTTCCCCGTGGAAAGATCCTAAAACGCCTAATGATCAATAAAGAATATTATCTTGTAGTTGTGGTCTTTAGTGATTTTATGGATTGATAGATGATTTGTTATATGCTGAAGAACATTTAGTACATTATTGAGATTCAATATGAAAAAAAAAGAAATATTCTCTTAAACTAATTGGTGGAGAATCATCGATCATTTTATTTTTATATTGCTAGGATAGGATTTGTACATTTGAAAAAAGTTTGGGTTCGTCATTTGGTTAGTAGCTCCTGAATCTAGGATCCATGCGTAAGGGAAAATTTTAAAGATATTGAAAATGCAAGAGTTAGAGCTCATATTATTTTGAGCTAGAGAGCATAATCTTGATGATTTTTCTAGAGAATTGAGGTTATGACATTGTCAATTTCTTCTGGATTAAGCTCTTTTGATTTCATAAGGTAGGATTGGCTTTTTTAGCGATTTTCTTTATTTCTACAATAGCCTAGGTGCTTTTCATAGAGATTCTGGCATTTTTCTTTGATGTATAATTATTTCTTGTAGTTGTTGCACCATAGATTGTATTGAAAAAAAAGATTTTTGCCTGGCTTTTATGAAGAAGTCTGCAGACTGCAGTAGTAAGTCTCTTACATTTGGTTTTATTGATTGTCATGACAGGTGTTTCAAAGACTAAAGCTTTGAGAATTACCTTCTCTTTTTTCCTAGAGAAAAAACTATCATTTAGTGATGATAGGTTTTGTCCGCTTAAGATTTGGTTATGAATTTGGTCGAAGTTATTATTGATTTCTGCAAGAAATTCAAATTATTTGAGATTTATAGTATCATAGTAGCATGTCATCACGAGATATTGGTAATAATCTAGTTCAGACCAATAAACCTTTATTATATCAAAGTACACAATAACAAGATTGTTATCTTGCTTAATTGTTGGAAGCTCAATACGTTTATTTGACGACATCACAGGCTTTTTTTAAAATTCATCCCAATGTAAAAAATTTTTGTCATTCGACTTTGGAGGAGGATCTATAAGAGGATGAATATTTTTTATTTCTTTAAGAAATATTTTCACAATTTGAGACCATTTTATATAATTACTCTCATTTAGGCGTCACGAGGCTTATAGCCCCTGGAGTTTTTCTTTGATTTTTACCATTATGATGGTCAACTTGTTGGAATATAAGTCATATAAACTAGTTATAATGAATAGAAGGAAGAATCTCAACAAGAAGGGAGAAAGAAAAAAAGAATAAAAGTTGGGAGAACGAAACTCTAATCTTTCCCTGGTACCATGTAAAAATAAAAGTAAAAATTAAATTAAATTAAATTTTATTGTTTGATTATGTTCAAAGTGTGAAAAGTATTTATAGATATCTCTAAAAGGCTTATAATTAAAATAAATCAAAGCTATATAACAAAAAGGAAAAAAATCTGTTAGAATAAAAAGATGAGGCATATAGATTGCAATTTAGGGGCTATAAGAGGATCAATCTAATGGCTAGAACTCTTAATTTCTATGCTCAAGGATTTCTATCAAGTTTGGTTGACTTGTGAGTCACACAAATCCTTCAACATAAATCTTATGCAAATATTGTAGATGTTGGTACCTAGGGAATGCTTTTAGTGGGTCATTTCAAAATTTTCTTTATTCCTTTTTCGTTTTTTTTTTCTTTGAGGAAATAACTTATATGAGAAGATGTTTGTTAGTGTTGATTTATGCGGTTCTCTTTAAAAAAAAAAAGTGGCAACTGAATTGCTTCCTTTTGCAAGGGTTGTGAATATCTTACTGCAATATATTTGTCTTTTAAGTGGAATAAGCTAATCTGTGGTAGAAAAGGTTGGATATTTGGACCTGACTAATATTTTATATTTAGATACTTACAAACCATTCCCAGGAAAATAATAAATAAAAGCTTCGAACCTGCTTCTTTTTTCTTCTCTTTGTTGACACTCCTGTGAAACTCAATTCGTTAAGAACTTCATGTGAGACCTCATTCCTTTGCTGTTGCTGTAGCTGCCCAGTGAATATTTTTCCCAGGATCGTCCGGGCCGATTGGAGATCGTCCAGGCCGATCTGCACTGTAGAATTAAAGCTTCGAACCTGCTTCTTTTTTCTTCTCTTTGTTGACACTCCTGTGAAACTCAATTCGTTAAAAACTTCACAGGCTTTTTTTTTTTAAATTTTTCTTTGACTGTTTAAATATCTTCAAAGTGTTGGTCTTTACCTGATGCTTTGCTTCTTGTTTCTGCTTGACAACCATGCCCAGTATCACAGCCCCCAGCTCTGAATGATGGTTAACACACAACATGGGATATGATAAGAAATCTAACCTCAGCCCTTACAAAGGGGACCCGGGTTTAGTTGTTACAGTTTAGCATTACAGGTTAAGAGAATAAATAAAAATGGATACATAGAAAGATTTCACTAATATTAGGTGGTTCACATGCAATGTTTCGAATGAAAGTATGGACCTAAATACTTTTTTTTTTTCTGAAAAAAAAAGACCATATTGTGAAAAAAGATGAAAACTTATCTATTGAAAGCTTGCATGATTTAATTCTTTAATTTTATGCTTTATGGAACAAAAATCCTTGGACTGCAATAGACTAAATCACCTGGTTGGTTCTTGGATTGATGTTTCAGGTTTGGCAGAAAATTTAGGCTTAGCCTTGTGCGCAAACAAGCCTCATAGGACATACAATATTATCAAACTCTAAATTATCATTTTACATAGCGTACATGTTATTCAGGACAATGTTGAAAAATTTAGAAAACATAATAAACAAGGAAATGATATAAGGAAAGTGAGAAAAGTAACAAGATAGCATGACTTAGGCTTCATTTGGGACTGCTTTCTTACTGTTTCTTTAAACGGTTTTCTAATACAAAAAATTAATTTTTTGTACTAAGTAGCCGTTTTAAGAAGCAGGAAGGAAGCCGTCCCAAATGAAGCCTTAGATTTGAACGATGACATTGCTCTCCTCGAAGGATTTTATGTCTCACAAAAGATCAAGGATTAAATTCCCATAATGGATGAAGAAGAAGAGGTCCATATGTATAATAAAAATTTATTAATATCATAATTGATTATACTTGACTTAGAATTCTCTAATTTATAGATGATAGAAATAATAAACTACTAATAAATTGCTTATTAATTGCTAAGAGATGGATAGCACAATGTTAAGAAAGGCTAATAAATTATTAACAAATTTACTAGAATGACACTAATAAAAGATGAAATATGGAAGATATAAAATAAAATATTTCCTATAATTATGAAAAACACATGTAAGATATAAAAGAATAGGCAATGCAATTTCTAAAATTATATTGATTGAGTGGTTGAAATTGTATAAATGATTTATATTATTCATACTATCACTAACCTAGGAGATAATCTAGAATGACTGTGATTATGTACACGCATCAATTCCCCCAATTTTTATCACACTTTATTAGAAAGGTTGATGATGATAATAACCTTGAAATAAATGTCATGATCCATGATATGGATCCTAGAAGGTGGATGATGGATTGGCGGTGGGCCCCATTAGGGTGGGTGGCGGGGAAGAAGAGAGGAGGAATTATTTAGGAAAGTTTTAATTATAATTGGGAGGGAATGAATTAGGGAAAGAAATCTAATTTGAATTTCAAATCTAAGAGGGAATTATTTAGGGAAAACTTAGGAGAGTTAATATTTACTATGTGAGGAATCAAGGGGGGAATTGTTTAGGAAAGCTTTAATTATAATTGGGAATGAATTAATTAGGGAAAGAGATCTAATTTGAATTCAAATATGAGAGGGAATTATTTAGCGAAAGGGGGCTGATTTGGGAGGGAATTAGGGAAGCCTATGTAAGGCTAACTATGTGGTAATTTCAGATTATGTTTGATTTTGCTGGAATTGGTTTTGCTTAAGTTGAGTGGGCTCTAGCTGATAGCTAGGGATTTGGGAGAGCCAGATCTTCCTCTCTAATTGAAAATTCAACTGTATCTTGTATTTTTCTTCTTAGTTCTTTCAATAAAAAATAGATCTTGTGTGTCCTTCCTAAATTTTATGTCATTCTCTGATTTTGTTGAAATTGCATCCACTTCCTATCAACGAATGCTACTTGTAATGGACTAGAGGATGTAATATTAAAGGATTATATATAAACTCATTTAGAAGTAATGTAAGATTAGATAATAAATCCTTAATATATAAATTATAATTAATAATTATGAGCAAAATAGATACTTATGCATAGGTTCCTAGCTTCCTAATAATATCATTAAATGCATAGGGTCTGATAGGTATTATCAAGCCGTGTAAGTAACCTGTAAGGATAGATATACAAAAATATAATGTCCTTCATTATAAATAATCTCAAAGCACTATGATGAGCAATCATAACAATACTCAATTTTTCATTTTGTATGTTAGCTCCATTACTATAGTCAACATATGACTCACGTATATGATCACTAAAAGATGTAATAGAATGTGACACATTTATAAATGATGGAAGGAAACTCATAAGCTCTTTATTTAGCATAATAGTAATAATTTCAAAATGGAGCCATTCAAGAAGTGTTGGCGATGGAATCTCTTCATAAACTAATTTGTAGGCAATTGCAAAATTCCAAATTTTAAACTATACTTTACAAGAGTCATAAAAGATTTTCTTAAATAATTCCAGATCAATTAAATTAATTTCTTAAAGCATAATTGGTTCCACTATTTAACCTTAGTAGATAGTACTCATTTTCATTGTAGTTTAACATTTTCCTTAATTTTGATTGGATAATTGAATTAAGGAGGAAAATAAAATCTTGAATTAGCACAATAGATTGTTGAAGAAGGGTTGATTTACCTAAATCTTAATTAGAAAACAAAATCTTGAATTAGAACAACAAACTGTGGGTTGATTTACCAAAGAGTCCCTTACTCTTTGGGAGGATTCCTATGAAGGGGTGGTTGATCACTACAGAAAGAAAAGAACTTTAATGAATATACTAAATGAAGCAGGAGAGAATGGAAAGTCAGAAACATGTAGGCTGCAACCTGAAGAAAACCCGGCGGTTCTGAGTGCCATTGCCTCCCTCAAACAGACTTAGAGGGTCATTTTGGCTCGGCAACATCTTGCAAAAGTTGCTGCTGATAGGCAGATTAACCTACCCGCTTGCTAACTGTCCATTTATTAAGCAACATTGCACAGGGTGATACTGCCTGGTGTTAGCCTCTACATGAAATCTTTCATTATTCTACTTAACATTCTAAACTTGCATGTTTTGCATGAACAAACTGGTTTAAGTTTTAGCGCCAAGAAATCTTCTCCCAGTTAGTTTTAGCAGTTTCTTATTTTCTTCCAGGTAGCAGTTGATGGAACTTCATACCACAGGCCATGCTTCAAATGCTCCCATGGAGGATGCACTATCAGTCCTTCCAATTACATGTCACACGATGGCAAGCTCTACTGCAAGCATCATCACAATCAACTCTTCAAGTCCAAGGGAAATTTCAGCCAGTTTGGAGGGAAGCATGAAGAAATAAGAGCCCGTGTGAAGGTACCAGAGCCTATTGAGAACACTGAGAACCACACAGGAGAAAATATCATAGCAAATTTTCAAGAAAATAACATAGCGAGTGTTTGAATGTTCTCTTTAGAGGTCAATTTTTGTACTGAGCTGTTCCTTTTTGTATGTTTTTTTGTTTTATGTTCGTCAACGAGTCTGTCTATTTGTGTCTGAGAATCTGCTTACCGGATATCAAGACGAGGCCTGAGCGTTTTGAGTTATTTCATATTTCTATTAAGAGGAAGAATGTCCAAAACTATTGCTTGGAAGAGGTGATAGGAACATATACCTCTTTGTCTAATAAAGGAGGTAATTTTGTTAATATGTTGGATATGAAAGGTTATAACTGTTTATGGTGTTTTTTTATTTTCATTTTCATTTGCAAGTAGCTGTTACCATATATTTGCTGGAATCCTTTCCAGTGCTTTTGTATTGATATATTGCTTTGTACAGATCTATTGATGCATGAAATTACAGCTGAAAAACAATCCTGATTCAATGAACTAACAATTTGTAAATGTACAAAACTGTCAATAAGACAAGTAACCTATTATGATTATGTATCCAATTATATGATATCTTTTATGTATGCCACACTTTATTCCTCGCTACCAATAATCCACGCAGGAACACCTCCCTTCTTTGAAAGTATGGAATCTAGATCTGTCCCTCACCACTATTTCCCTATCAAAAACATAGGAGATAGCTTTCATTGCTGAATGGCAATCTTCACAAATCCTGAGGCTCTTCACTATGCGAATGGAGCACCCTGCTGCCATGTTCATGAGGCCGAAGGACACAGCAAGCTTCTCGCTGTGCAAGTGTACAGCCTGCTCCCTATCCTCCTCACTCAAATCAAACAACACTAGTTCTGTATTAGCAACATAGCCTCCCTTTTCAGCCACCTCCCTCAGTACTTCGTTCAGCTTACGACGAATATCGACAATCTGGTGGTGAAGACGATCATCAGCTACGAATTCATGCACCTCTCCATTAATTTCAATGCAGCTCCAACCTGGTTTCTGCACCTCACCCTCATCTCTTATTCTGCTCCTCAGTTTAGCCAGTTTCTCCCATCTGCCAGCTGCTGCATACAGGTTTGAAACAAGCAAGTGCCCTCCACCTTGTTTTCTGAGGTCCAATCGAACAATCTGATCCAGAATCCTTTCCCCAAGCTCTACATTCCTGTAATTTCTACAAGCACTGAGGAGTGATCTCCATATGATGATATCTGGTTCAATTGGCATCTTGAAAATGATCCCGAGTGCCTTCTGCAGCTCACCGGCGCGGCCAAGGAGGTCAATCAAACACCCATAATGTTCTATCTCTGGAGTAATACCCCATGACTGACTCATCCTGTAAAATATAGAACAGCCTTCATCAACCAGACCAGAATGACTGCATCCATTCAGAACCCCAAGAACTGCAATGTTGTCTGGCTGAACACCATATGCAACCATTTCATGGAAAACCTTGAGAGCTTCAACGCCGCTCCCATGGAGTGCTAGCCCAGAGATCATGCAAGACCATGTCAACAAATCTCGCTCCAGAGCCAGGCCAAATACTTCTTTTGCAGAATCTATGATTCCACATTTGCAGTACATGTCAATAAGAGCATTTGTAATATTGACAGTCATTGGTAGATTAATCTTATCAATGTAAGCATGAATCCATCTTCCTTGGGTTAAAGCCCCAATATGAGTGCAGGCTGATAATACCGATACAAGAACCGGCTCGCTGGGCCGATCATTTGAGCTCTGTAACATGTAATTAAACAGTTTTACTGCATCATGGTAGTTTCCAACATTTACATAGCCTGCAATCAGGATAACCCATGAGACCTCATTTGGATGTGGCATTTCATCGAACAGTTTACGGGCAACATCCATTTTTCCCTGCTTTGCATATCCCTTGATAAGATTAGTCCAGGAGATGCTATCTTTCAGCGGCATTTCCTCGAACGCCCTCTGCGCAGAGTATAGCCGGCCAAATTCCGAGTGCATGTTTACAAGGGAATTGGCTACATAGAGATCGAACGCGAACCCGGATTTCAGCGCCATGGCGTGCGAGGCATCCCCGGCTAATGGAGAAGGTTCGCGGCAGCAGGAGGTGAGAATGAACGTGTAAGTGTATTTATCAGGGGAGACGGAATCGAGGGCGAGCATGAGGCGAAATAGGCGGATGGATTCTCTGGAGCTTGGGGATTTGGAGTGAGCTTGGATGAGGAAGTTCCAAGGAATTGGGGATGATGGTCTGAAATGCTGAAGGAGGTGTACGGCGTAGTTGAGATGGCCGCCGGCTGCGGCTGAGCGGACGAGGGAGTGCAGGAGAGGGGCGGGAGAGAGGAGGGGGTTGGTGGTGAGGTGGGCATGGATTTGTTGAAGGTGGTGGAGGGAGGAGCAGCGGGAAAGGAGTGAGCGAACAGGCGTGGGGCAGCCTCTGCCGGCGGCGGCGGCGGCGGCGAGGTGGAGATAAGTAGTCATTCAGAGAAAACCTCATTAGCATATTTTGAAAGAGTGACGCTATTGAAAGGATTGGTGACCTAATTGTGGGAAATCTTATATACTTTTTTATTTATTTTTTATTATTAGAAAAAAATTATTAAATAAAGATAAAATATATACATTTTTATGAGTATAGTAAAACCACATATTTATATTAGAGTCCAAAAAAAAATAAAAATTATTGGTGTTTTGAAATGCTGATTTAACATTAATACAATACAAAGTATGAAGGCATTAAGCTTATTAAAAAAATAATTTATTAATTTTGAATAATGAATTTAATATATATTTATATTTCAATTAAGGACATCACATGTGTTATAATTTGAAAATTGTTATCAACATTTAATAGGTGTTAGACATAATAAATTGTTTATCTGATTAATGTTTCATTTGGGACAACTTTCTTACTGTTTTCTAAATCAACTTTTTAGTTCAAAAATTTTTTGAACTAAATTTTTTTGTACTAGAAAGAAGTAAGAATGTCATCCGAAACGAAGCCTAAGATTCCAATAATTCATCATCCTAGAACAACTAGTGGTCCTTTGTACTAAAGTTATAGAGTTTGATGCCATTACTTAAAAAAAAACTAATTTACAAGAATGGGTACTCTTTTTTAATATTACAAATAAACTAGAGTAATATACCAAATGACACAATTTTCCATTATGAAAAGTTGGATTCTTGTTAGATTGAATAGGCTTTGAAGCATGACCAATCTTAATTGAGATATATTAATTTGTTCCATGGTGACCAAAAGGTATACAATATGAATGATTGAAATTCAAAGTTAATAAACATGATTAATAATAGCTTAAAAGGCAATGTCCTATAATTTATTGTTCTAAATTGGCAAGTGCTCCACTTCTACTATAGCCCATAGGGTTCTATACAAAACTTTAGAGTTCAATTATTAAGATATGGTAACATAAAATAATTGGGGTGAATATATAACAAATGGCACATTTCACCATAATGAGAACTATAATTTCGTCGTCCCATTATGGTCCTCCAATCTTTGTTGCTCAGCTTTAATCCTTTAACCATCATCTTCTAACTATGACCATTGAATCACCATTATTTGGCTAAGATCATTTAGCAACTGTTGTGTGACTATAATCAGTTGGCACTGTCGCTTGATTATTGTCCTTCAACCATGATCGTTTGACTACTATCTTATGACCACTGGCATTTAACAATAAACTTCTGCCATAATTCCCTGAATAAGATTCTCTGACCATCGTTTCTTGATTGTGGTTCTTTAACTATTGTCACTTGATTACTATTAATTGATCATGAACACACGACTTTGGTAGGTCATCTAACCACTATTGTCTAACATTTGTTTTCCGCCCATCATTCCCTTACTTTGGACCTTCGACCATATTAGCCTAACTATGATCCTTTGTCACCCATCACTCAAATTCGATCCTCCAAGTACTCTCATTTATCAACCCCATCACCTGACTTTGGTCCTTCTACCCTAGTTGCTCAATTATGTTATTTTGACCACATTACTCAACTACAATCCTAGCCCAACTACGATCCTTTGACACCCATCACTCAAATTTGGTCCTTTGAGCACTATCATTTATCGATCTCATTACCCGACTTTGGTCCTCCAACCCTAGTTGCTCAATTATGGTGTTCTGACCAACATTACTCAACTACAATCTTTAGACTATTGTCACACTATTATAATCATCTACATTTGTTGTTGGCTGAATTGGCGTTTGCGGACTTTGTCCCATACTATCAACAACAATATCATTACACACCATTGCCAATAAGATCAGTGCACGTCGTCGACACCATCTCTGACTCAACGTCAACTCTAGGAATGATATTAGAGTTCTTGGCCCATAGTCTCCCCTTCCACAAATGAGAACAATCAAACAAACTACAAAATAAATCTTAAAGATAGTTCTCAAGCCACGGGGCTTTTTAAAACTTTCACTATAAAATAAGTTCTATATATATTTCATGTTTATTATATTGTACTAACACCTTTGCCATCAAGAGGATGAAAATTATTTGTAAAAAATGAAAGCAATAGTAGAATCATGTCAATTAGACTAGCCCTCGTAGTTTTTTCCTTTAATGAGCTCTTCACATTTAAACTCTTGTATCTCTTTTTATTTGTATATATTAATATAAAATTAAGACATCAATTTCTATCTACCGCCACGAATATTCTTGCACACAACAATCATAAATTGAAATAATAAATCAAACAATCCAAAATAAATTATATTACTTAGTTTCTAAATTATTTGAGATATGTTTATCAAAATTTCAAGTGATTATAGTTATTTTTAAAATAAGTTTAAAACTAATGTGCAAAATGTACATCTTAACCTGACGGATCTTTTTCCTCTAAGCACTATCATTTATCGACCCCATCATTCTGACTTTGGTCCTCCAACCATAGTTGCTCAATTATAATCTTTTGATCAACATTACTCAAGTACAATCCTTTGACTATTATACCCCAACTACAATCCTCTGACACCCATCACTCAAATTTGGTACACTGAGCACTATCATTTATCGACCATATCACCCGACTTTGGTCCTCCACCCCTAGTTGCTCAGTTTTGGTGTTCTGACCAACATTACTCAACTACAATCTTCAGACTACAGTCACACTATTATAATCATCTACATTTGTTGTTGGCTGTATTGGCGTTTTCGGACTTTATCCCATACTATCAACAACAATATCATTACACACCATTGCCAATAAGATCGGTGCACGTCGTCGACACCATCTCTGACTCAACGTCAACTCTAGGAATGATATTAGAGTTCTTGGCCCATAGTCTCCCCTTCCACAAATGAGAACAATAAAACAAACTACAAAATAAATCTTAAAGATAGTTCTCAAGCCACAGGGCTTTTTAAAACTTTCACTATAAAATAAGTTCTATATATATTTCATGTTTATTATATTGTACTAACACCTTTTCCTTCAAGAGGATGGAAATTATTTGTAAACAATGAAAGCAATAGTAGAATCATGTCAATTAGGCCAGCCCTCGTAGTTTTTTCCTTTAATGAGCTCTTCACATTTAAACTCTTGTATCTCTTTTTATTTGTATATATTAATATAAAATTAAGACATCAATTTCTATCTACCGCCATGAATATTCTTGCACACAACAATCATAAATTGAAATAATAAATCAAACAATCTAAAATAAATTATATTACTTAGTTTATAAATTATTTGAGATATGTTTATCAAAGTTTCAAGTGATTATAGTTATTTTAAAAATAAGTTTAAAACTATTGTGAAAAATGTACATCTTAACCTGACGGATCTTTTTCCTCTAAGCACTATCATTTATCGACCCCATCATTCTGACTTTGGTCCTCCAACCATAGTTGCTCAATTATGATCTTTTGATCAACATTACTCAAGTACAATCCTTTGACTATTGTAGCCCAACTACAATCCTCTGACACCCATCACTCAAAGTTGGTACACTGAGCACTATCATTTATCGACCATATCACCCGACTTTGGTCCTCCACCCCTAGTTGTTTTGGTGTTCTGACCAACATTACTCGACTACAATCTTTAGACTACCATTTCACTATTATAGTCATCTACATTTGTTGTTGGCTAAATTGGCGTTCATTGACTTTGTCCCATACTATTAACAACATTATCATTCCACACCATTGCCGATAATATCAGTGTATGTCATCGACACTAGCTCTGACTTTCAATCTCAACTCTAGGAATTATACTAGATTTCTTGGTCCATCGTCTCCCCTTCCACAAATAAGAACAATCAAACAAACTACAAAAGAAATCTTAAAAATAGTTCTCAAGCCATAGGGCTTTTTTAAACTTTCACTATAAAATAAGTTCTATACATATTGCATGTTTATTATATTGTACTAGCTCCTTTCTCATCAAGAGGATGGAAATTATTTGTAAACAATTAAAGCATTAGTAGAATCATGTCAACTAGGCCAGACCTCGCAATTTTTTTCTTTCATGTCTTAACTCTTGTATCTCTTAAAGCTCCTATTTTATTTGTATATATTAGTATAAAGTTAAGACATTAATTTATATTTGCCGCCACAAATATTCTTGCACAAAACAATCATAATTTGAAATAGTAAATCTAACAATTGAAAAAAAAATTTACATTACTTAGTTTAATATTTGTATGGAATATATTTATCAAAATTTTAGGTGATTATAATTATTTTTAAAATAGGTTTAGAACTATTATGCAAAATGTACACTCATGACTACCTGTGTAGGCAGGTGTCTCACAAGTTATGTTCTGGCCGAGTCAAAGAAGGACCGTCTCGTCTCTCAAAATTGTTCATTCGAGGGAATCGCTCAGGAGTTGAAAGGAGCTTAACACTAGACTAGTGCTGATCACAACCTCCAAGCAGTTGTACCCTCACCGAGCGAAAGCGACCTCATAAGTTTCTCTATTAGCCAGACATATCCATCAAAGATAGAACTAAGTATCTCATGCAAGATACAACCAATCTGCTAGCAACACACATCATCCCTTCAAGAAAACCACTCTTACGATAACCCGAAGACTACGTTTAGACACCGCTCACCCCCTCATGTTATCTTGGGGACTACAAATCTTTATCTGATCTCAATTAACTAGCCCCTCTCAAACATCATTGTAATCAATGTCGACGAGTGACTTATCACAAAAGACAAAGGGGACAACCCCAATATCTAGTATCAAATCTCAACATCTTTTTGAACCGTATAAAAAAGAGAGAGAGATGAAGAAAAAGAGCAAGAGAAGGAAAAGGGCTCTTCTTGGTGAAAGAAAGCCTTTTCTTTCCTACAAAGACAGAAACAAGAACAATTCAAAATGAAGAAGTGTGTGAGGCATCATATATGAACAAACATGATCAGGTACACAAGATATTGTATGATTTTCTCCTTTTTTATCATGCTCAAGAGTGCGGAGCTCTAGATGGGATTACTCTTGCATATTTGGCTTAAATAATAAAGATTTTATCCAAATTCATATCTCTTTGACATACCTTCCCTCTTCCTCCCTCATACTCTAGAACAATTATTAAGTCAGGTGACTGGATGTAGCTCTACGTTCGGATGCCAATAACATGTCGCCATGTGCTCTTACTCTTTATCGCGCGGCCCGATGACTTGACCCGGACCGGACCCCGGGATTGCTATGTTTGCGTATTGCTAGGTATTGCTTGACAATAATGAGAAATACAACTCAGTTAAGACCAATACCGAGCAATACCGAGTAATACCGAGAAAAACTATGTATTGCTCGGTATGGTTTGCTATGTTCGCGTATTGCTCGGTATTAATAGGTATTACTCGGTATTGCTAGGTATTGCTTTGCAATAACGAGAAATATCGCTCTGTGAAGACCAATACTTAGCAATACCGAGCAACCAATACTTAGCAATACCGAGCAATACGCGAACAAAGTAATCCCATGTCCGTTCTAGGTTGAGTTGTCGGGCCGCGCAATAAAGAATAAGAACACATGACGACATTTTAGTGGCGTCCGAACGTAGAGCTACGTCAGGTCACCAGACCAAATAAAAGTTCCATACTCCAACCTTATGGTCTTTAGTTCAAGGGTAACACGAAGTACGACCCAATATTATCCACCGAATAAAATGATATTCAACACAAAATATATAACTTCTTTTAAAATTGATGTGATTATTATAGATTTTTTTTTTGGGTTAAAAATGTTCAGCAACAACTTTCTTAAAATTTAGATTTTTTTTTTCAAGAGTGATAATCAATAAATTTCAAAATATTTTCTTAAAATTAAGATATTTTTTATAAAAGAATATATTTTATATACATATGACGCTAACTCATAATATTGAGCTGGACATGTCTGCAAAATTATCACACTCATAGGTTTGATCATTAAGAACTATTTATCAGCATAAATTTTTAAATAAATATATAATAAGTAGTTTTGATTGTTATATTAAAAAGAAAATTATAAAAAAAATATAAATTGACTTTTGATATGTCATACAAAAATTATTTTGATAGGACACGAATCTCGAGGAAAAATCAAGTTGGAAACTTCAAAAATTAAATATGGGATCATTTAAACTCCGATTTCAGCAAACTTACAGTCGAACTGATCATCTCAAAAATACGAACCCAACGACACCAAATTCAACTCAATCCAAGCCCAAATGGGTCCGAATCGAAGACCCGAAGCACTGTTAGAAGGTTCAAACCACAATTTGGATTACCATATGGTTTTCAAACATGACATGCTTATAGTCAAATCAAGAGGCTTGATGAGTCAAATCCAACGAGCCCAAGATCGCCAAATTCCAATATCATTAATACCTTCAAATGTCTGACAAACGGTCCACGATTAAGGGATTCAATATCAGTCGTCTATCCAAACCACTCCACATTTTCCCTTGATTCTCATCCTATTTACGGGTCATGCCATCCTCCAAAAACTATAAATAGCCCATCATTTCTCTTAAGAGGGGACCCAAGCAAGAAGAAGAAGAGAAGAATGAGAAGAGAAGAAGGAGAGGAGGGAAGAAACTCTTTTACCATCGTCGGAATTCCGTTCGACTTCCTAGTGACGTCGGAATTCTGTTTGACTTCCAAGTGACGCCAGAATTCTACCCGACTTTCAATTGACACCGGAATTCTGTCCGACTTCCAAGTGACGTTGGAATTCTGTCTGATCTCTAAGTGACTCTGGAGTTTTTCCCGAATACCATCTAACGCCGGAGTTCTCCCCGGCTGCCGACTGAAGTCGGACTTCTACTCGACGCCAGACCTTTGCTCGTCACAAGATTTCTTTCCAATGCCGGACTTCTGTCTGTCGTTGGACTTTCGTCGGACATCTATCTTATGCTGGGTTTTCTGTCCATTGTTAGACTTCTACCTAATTATAGTCTTTTCGACCTCCATCGCCAGCCGACTACAGTCCTTCTAACTTACGTCATCCACCGACTGCAGTTCTTCCGACCTCCGTCGCTCGTCGACTACGGCCCTTCTAACTTACGTCGCTCACCGACTACAATCATTTCTACCTTCGTCGCCCGCCGACTACGGTCCTTCTGACTTATGTCGCCCACCGACTACAATCCTTTTGACCTCCGTCACTCGCCGACTATGGTCCTTTTGACTTATGTCGCCCACAGTCCTTCTGACCTCTGTCGCCCGCCTACTACGGTCCTTCTGACTTACGTCGCCCACCGACTACAGTTCTTTCGACCTCTGATTTATGTCGCCCACCGACTATAGTCCTTCTGACCTATGTCATCAGATAACGATCCTTTAGACCTCCGTCGCCCGCCGACTATGGTCTTTCCGACTTATGTCGCCCATCGACTATGGTCCTTCCGACCCAACGAACACATTAACAGTGACTCTTTGTATTCCTATCATGTACTTTATATAATGTACATCAAGCCAAGACCTTCCCCCTAAGGACCTCATTTGTAATCGACTGCAAATAATAATGGATTCATTCAAATTAGGCTAGGCCCGTGATTTTTCACCATTTTCAGTGATTTTTCACGTAAAAATTTTGATGTCTCTTGTGAATGCTACACTCTCTTTTTATCTATGTGTGTGATGGATCTTCGTACAATGCTAAGACGTTTAACTTTATACTTCTTTACCATCGCGAATACTCCAGGACCCAACAATTTTTATTTTCATGCAGTCCACCTTAATCTATTTATTGAGAGAAGGCTATCTATCAAGAGCTCTTACATTCGAATTTTGTATATAAGGTATATCTGAGTTTTATTTTAATTTGCTCAAATGAAAAAAAAAAAAAAAACAGTTATTTTAAGGTGGCAAGGGCACTATCGTTATTATCCGTACAGTACGTCCACACTTATTAATGCGGCGGCGATGGCGCTATCGTTATTGTCACGCATAAATCTTTCTCGCGCCTCGCAGAAGTGCAGAACAGGTTCGATGGAAGAGGTTCTCATGGCCAGCCCCCAGGGCTTCGCAGAAGCGGAAGCTTCCATCGCCAGATCCCGAGGGCATTTTCCGAGGCATGATCGTCTTCCTAGTGCCGGAGGGTATGCAGTCCCAGAGGCTTAAGGTCGCCATCCCTCCCTCCCTCCCTAGCTCTCCCCCTCTTCCTCTCTCTCCCGTCCCTCTCTTTTACTTCCCTCTTCTTATTGCTCCCGAAGGGCGCATTCATCTCGAGAATATGATTGATGGGTCTCTTTGCCTCCTTTAGAAAAAAAACATAGACGACTTATAGGGAAGTACTATGAAAAGGCGGATTCCTTCATTGCTATCCATGAAGCAACCCAATCTCGACGAAAACAAGTGCCCTTGGGATGACATCTAGCAATCCCAGTGTGACGGGCAGTCGGTTTGGTACTAACCTTTGAGCATTTATAGAAGGAATTTATTTTGCTCAACTCCCTCTGGAATATGTTTTAACATATTGTTGTAATCTTTACATATGAGATGAAATTTTAATAGTAATGTATAAGTTATGAACGTGTGAGAACCATCACATCTGAGTAGCCTAGGGTAATGGCTTAGCTTATTCCTTTATAGTTCTTCTCGTTAACAACAACATAAGACAACCAAGCTTTGACTTGTGCTACGAGGGGGAATGGTTGCAACTTACTCTTCTTTAAGCACTTAGGGTGGCCTGGCTCCAACATTTCCATGAGGTATCCTATACTACTCTTTAAACGCTCAAGAAGAACTAGATTTGGTCTGCGCCTCAAGGAAGGTGGCTCTAACATACTTTCCTTAAAATACATAAGATGTCTAAAGTTGTCCAGCACCATACGAGTCATGACTCATCGTATTCTTTTAAAATCATTTAAGATGACGGGGCTCTTGTTTACATTATTAAAGTGTTGCTTTGATCTACTCTCCTAAAAGCACTATAAATGACCTAGCTCTGGCCTATGTCACAAGAAAGCACTAAAGATGATCTACATTTGCCTCTCATTAAAGGTAATATATAACACTTCTCATATGGCTTCCAAAGGAAATTGCGTGGCCTTGACCTAAACTTGCAACAACAACAATGTGGCTTAGGCCTACATAGATCAAAGCTGTGTTGCACCTTCAATCTATATAAACCTTAATGATAATATGTTTTCATTAGCATAGTTGTGGTAAATGCAACATGCAATCATGATTGCTATGGACCAAAGCAAAGCACCCACAAATGCAAGATAATGACTTTGCTATTCACTGATCATATGCAAACATGGTATTAATGGGACTTGAAGATGATGACCCCTGTGGAAGCAGAGAGTTTGAAGAGGTTCATATGAATTTCCCACCAACACTATATCTTATACCATTCTTGATTATCACTATCTTAGACGTTGTTACGACCTTCAGTGTAAAAGGATACCTAGTTGTAACTATCATTATTTCCACTACTAACAAATACTTTTATCACTATAGTTGCGACGAAGAGACTAGTACTCCAACCATTGGTGGTTGCAGCATCATGATTTCTTCTAGCGCCTCCATCAAGACTGTAAATGCCATTATTTTCTTGAAGGAACGACAGGATTTTCATCTGATAGGGGAAAAGGATGGTTTTGCAGGAGTGGTTCTCTTCAAGGGAAGACATGAGTTTGATCTGTAATCACAGTGGTTTTTTGTGACATTTGAAAATTAGGCCTTGACCTTTTCTTTGGTGTCTCAAATTGATATAATATGATGTGGTATTGTTTTTGAGATACTACGGCCATTTTCCAGAATCTGTCTATTATACTTTTTCTGTTTTGGCAATGGTTTGTATTACTTTTTTATTCTACCCAATAATAATTACGTTCTCTTTTCAAGGTTACTTTATCGCATAGCTAGTGTGTTTCAGCTATAATAATTAAATTTTTTTTTGCTCTTTTTTCTACTCATAAAAGCCGTTTTTGTTTTTTTGCTGAATGGGCATTGTTTATACCTTGCATTTAATTCAATTTCATAATAGGTATGGAAGCAGAAGTTATCACAAATGGGGGCTAGAGTTGAAGATGGTTTTTCGGAGAGAGTTACTCATATTTTTGCATTAGGCATTAGGACACTTCTTCAGCGAGTGAGTATTGAAAAGTTGCAAAATTTTAAAGGAGTGAGTTGTTTTTACTTTGTTTTTTTTCTTACTGTTGCTGTATCTACTTCATTTTCCTTTCTGTTTTCTTTCATCATGATTTTTGGTTTGGAATATCCTTCTTCTTGCTATTAAGTTTTCTATTTTTTTTCGTTGCCATTGTGATAGGAAGTGCTTGTAAAAATTTAGGAAAAGCTTTGGCTGAAATCTGATTTCAGCAATTTCAGAAAATCAACAACAAGAAAATGAGGAATAAAACACACAAGAATACTTTTTTATTGAAAATTTTATGAAAGAAAATACAAGATACAAGTGGATATTCAATTGGAGAGGAAGATTTGGCTCTCCCAAATCTCTAGATGCCGGCTTGAGCCCAAACACCCTAAGAACAATCTAATTTCAGCAAAAAACACATAACCCTAACCCTAGAAAAAACCCCCTACTTAAAGCATACAATAAATGACGAATACCCAAACAACCCTCCCCAATTCCCACTCAAATATGCCATATTTCCTTAATGATTTCCCTCCCAAATCAGCCCTCAAATCAAACCCCAAATATGCTCTCTTCAATTAGGAAACAAATCTTAATTAATCCTCTCCAAATTAGCGCCCAAGAGCCAGTCCAGGAAAGGATTGGCAGGACCGGTCCAAGAGGGACCCGATCTAACACATTGATGCTTACCTTTAATTTAGTGAGAGTTTTTTAAGGATTAGGTATTAGGAGAGAGCCAAGGTGCAATGTCCATTTGGCTCTCTTTTGAAATGAAAGCACATGTTTAATTCATGAAAATATCCGCTTTGCTAAATTGCATGGCGTCTTATATCATCCCCTCTTGAATATCAAGGATTGGCAGGATCCTCATGCATTTCTCAGTACGTAATTTTAATTAAAGCATGAAGTATTCTTACTGGTTATGCAAAGCAACACTTAATCAGGGTAGCAACATCACATTGCTGGGAAGAAATGACGAACATTACCTAAATAAACTTTAATGCTAGTTATTGGGGATGCATGTGAATATACTTAACAGTTATGTTACGCCAATTATGCTTTGATGAGTTTTCCTATGTTGCAAGGGCCCTGTTTGGCAGTGGTAGCTTGTATTTAAAGTTGCTCCATGTAGCCCAAGCTTGGCGAAAAAGTTTATTTAATTGATTTTTCTTTGGATACCACTCTGTAGTGACACAGTATTGCTTAACTTGAGTATGGTGAAAAACAAGTATGAATTGACTAGTTTTAAATCTAATATTATATTTGCTGCATGAAATTTGTGGGTTTTGACTGAAAAGATAAAAAAATCAGCATAATCAATGATTAGACAAAGAATAAGTATTACTTGTTTACTAGAAACAAAATGAAAGGAGAAAAATTTAAAGTTGAAAAAAGTTGAAGCTATTGTTTGTTGGATAGGCTAAATAATAGGCATGTGGTTGGAAGAGTCTAGGTAAAAAATTGAATGATAAAATTATTGTGGTGAATTTGGTTAGTGATTGGGTTATTGTTATTAAGATAAATGTTATTGAAAATATTATAAATGTGTTATGTGCTAAAGCTCTTGAAGTTGGATTAGAGCATAGTTTTTTTATGCGATGGGTGAACTATTGTACCATGTACCTGATGAACAATGAATGTTTATTGTATGTTATTTAAAGACAAATATAAATTCTTGTAGGATGAGCTATGGGTGGATTTATTGGTGATTATGAAATATGAGTTAGAAATGTAATAGGAGTTGTACTTGATTTCTTTGCAGCCTATGATATTGATAGAACTATTACAAAAAATAGAGCTATTATCCAAAATCATATGCGGGACACTAGATGGGATATGTCCAACATGTTGATGAGGCGATTCGGGGATTTGAAAAAATGTGTTTAACTTGGATTCTGGATTAGATGGAGGTAACTTCTATTTCATTCAAGAGAATGAATACCACTAGGCATCTACGAAAGGGAGGAAAAAAAGTCTCTGACTTCCTTGAGCGCTCTCTCTCTCTCTCTTTTTGTAATTTAGATGATCCAAGAAAAGATCAATCATTTTCCTCCTCTCTCCGTATGACCCCCCTTTTTTATAGGCGGAGAATGCCTGTTATAAAAGGCGGGAAATCTATAATAAGAAAGCAGGGTTTCAATCACATCGTTTTGAAGTTAGTTATGAGAAAGGTAGCTGTGAATCAGATAGTTAGCACCAGGTGGATGCTTGAACTCCTCAACAACAAATGATTTTACAAATGCACTTTACAGCTTTACATTGAAGTGTTTTCTCTAAAACCTTGATTCCAATCAGCCGCAACCTTATTTGGCTTTGTTGATTCTTCTTTGCATCTGCTTAACACACTCTTGAGAATTGTCATTGGTTATTCCTTCTCCGCATTCTCTTTGCAAATCTTTTGATCCTTTGATCATGATCCCATTTTTTAGGATGTGAGACACTATTATGAATCATGTCGAAGGTGAGTGAATTATGATATTCCTCTCCAAGGACTATATTGTGCTTGAGACTATCAATCCTTTTGTGATAATTCTATAGAACATCTTGGTGTTGCGGTGGATCTTTGTGGTGTGGATCGTTGTGGTTCTATTCTCCAACAGATGGTCTTCCAGTTTATTCTCCAAGCCTTCAACAGTAGGTTGCAAGAGGGCCAGAACTTCCTCGATCTTGTCATCCAACACTGAATGCGCAAATGATATCGGATTCTCCACATTCACCACAAAGTATATCTTTATGTAGATTGCTAGCACTAACTGGTATGGTTTGTTTCTGATCTTCTTGTGGACGTGAATAATCCATATGTAATTGGTTTGATTTTAAAGCCCTTCCCTTTGAATATCTTCTCGTTGATATGGAGCTTCATGTTATCTGCTTCTTAAACTTCTTTTTTACTTGGTGATAGTCATCCTGATACTTCTTTTTTACTTTGCTGAGATTTGGCAAGTAGTTGTTATACCTCTACATGGATTCATCTAATTCCTTCTAGAAATCTCCTAGCCTTTCATCCTTTGTCTTGTTAATTTTCCTTTGGGTAGGAAATATAAGGTTATATGGATAGAAGAGGTTTAAAATGATTTGCGAAGAAAAAATTTATCTCCTAATAAAATATTAGTGGGAGTGAATTAGTAGGAGTGAATGAAAAATGTGGATTCATAAAGCCTACTATAAATAGTTGGGATAAGTTTAGTAATGATGAGGATGAAGAGGTTTAGTTGGCTTGGGTTCTAGTTGACACATTGAACAGGTGGGTGAGTCGTGGCAAAACCAACTTTGATTTTAGGTCAGGGAATATAAGATAACATTTTGTAATAGAATTTCAAGGTTAAAATGATAGAACTTGAGTCGTATTGTCCTATTCACTTTAATTTTATTTCTTATAAACTAAAAATGTTTTAATTGCTTTAAAATATTTTATTTTAGATATTGTATTGGCTCATATCAAGTTAGTTTTATAAAGAAGACATGATATACTTTATTTGTGGATGATATGATTTAGAGTTACATAGGTTTTGTTATGTTGTGATGTTGATTGAGTTCTTTTGTTAGTAAATGATAGCTAGTGGTCGACTTTGAGCCAGTCGAATTTAGCGCAACTCAAAATTTTGATTTTAATTTGACTCAGCATAGACATGAATTTGAATTATGATTTGTATGGAGTTGTTTCAACTTGAAATAGATAATTTATGTGTGGACTTTTAAATTATTTTAACTCATATAATTTATATAAACTTAACATTGCCATTGCCTGGTCCTAAATCTGGGATGAGACAAGGTTTAAAATTGCGTAAATAAGCCTCGAGACATTTTTCGTCCGTGAGGCGAGGCGTAAGCCTCGAGGCGGTGTGAGGCGTAAGCCTCACGGACGAATAATTACGTAAATAAGAATTTAAGGGTTTTACCAAGTAAATAATAGTAATATTCTATCATATAATAAAAAAATCTAAATGAAAAGTGAAATTAGTAGAAAGTAAGAAAATAGATGTAATAAAATCATGTTCCAAAGTACAAAATAACAAAATATTAGTCTATCAAAACTCTCAAAATACAATTAAGAAAGAACATATATAATCCTATCATGTCCCATTACTAAATGAGTCTTCAAGGGAAGCTTCTTATCCAATTATATCTATGAATGTTATATCTTCATCATCTTCAATGTGACTCACTTTTCTCTTTCTTGTTCAGTAAGAATGATCATTATCATGTTACTTGCCCACTTGATATAAATATAATGTAATAATATATAAGAAGTTGTTGAATATTTTTATTTGGTTGTGCTGCAGAGCTAGTGGATGTGTGTGGTGTGGTACTAGTGGATGTGCCCACTTGATCTGCTTCGCCCCTCAAAATATCCACACTTAGATCCTCTAGTTGCAAGTCTGATAATGGCAAATCTGTCTCATCATCTATGAATCACTCATTATTAGATGCCACATCACCACACACCAAAGGGTCCTCATCATCCTTCAATCCCTTATTCCTCAACCTCCTTTCTCTCAACCTCTTGTTGTGTATAATATACACAAGGGAGTTCATTTTGAGTGTTGAAAGTTAATTTCTTCTATTTGTTTGCACTTGACTATATGTACTCCAGTTTCACTCACACCCAGAAGAAGAATAAGTGAGACCCAAAACTCTAATAACAAAACTCTGTAACTCATGGGTAGAATCACCAAATTGGATACACCATTCAATTATTTTTAAGAAGAAAAATAATAATCAGAACATATTAAAGTATTTTGCCTTTACAAAAATAAGTATAACTGGAGACCGTTTGGCAATAGTTGATTTTGCTGCTTGCAGACAAAAAAATTCCTTCTTATTCCGAAATAGAACAAGTTGTAAATCTACAAGCTCCCTAACGGTCTGGTCCGATATTGGTCATTCCATGCAATGATACAAGCCAAGCTTCACCTCCGGGTTTGAGGATTTCCTCTTTGAATATTAAAATTGAGGATTGAGATAATACGCCGTTGCATGTAGATGACGGTGTAACTGTACCTCCCACCGAGCATCAATGATATCCCAAATCTCTCTATAACTTTCCTCCTCTCCTCCCATGTTATGTGCAATCAACTCCTTCGCCTCATTCATAGCATTATAAATAAAACCCATGACTGATTTCTTCTCGGCATCCACAAAATGTAGAACTTGTACCAAGGGTCTCGTGCTCAATATGACATAGCTCACAGTAGCCCAAAATTTATCATTTAAAATTAGCCTTCGTATTTCCTTCCTCTCAATTTTCTTTCCCCATGCAGAATTAAGCCATTGTGTTGATGTAAACATTGCTTCAAGAGGTTGTCTCACATCTAATAGGCTCTGCAGTGTCAAATAAGATGTGACAAACCTGTATAATAAATTTGCATTAGGAATCGAAAATGATTTATAGTGAACAAATGTAATAACGAACCTAGTGGTTGCAGGGCGAATGATTTCCTTTTTTGAAAACTTTCTAATTAAGGCTAAGACCCATGAATGGTTATATATGAACTTTGTGATCTTCTTTGCCCTTGAAAGAGCGCTCTTGTGTTGAGGTAAGCCACTAAGTTCCTCAAATATGAGATCGATACAGTGTGTTGCGCAGGGGGTCCAATATAGGTGTTTCCTATTCTCTATCAATATCTAACCACTGCTTTGTATGCACTGGCATTGTCAGTCATCACCTGAACAACCAATTGCTCCCCAATCTCCTCAACAACCCCATCTAGTAAATTGAAAATGAATTCAATATTTTTAACCTCATCTGAAGTTTCAACTGATCGTAAAAACACCCAATGCCATAGGGATTATTGACAAGGATATTAATCAAGCTCTTGCTCTTCATGTCAGACCATCAATCCGACATAATGGTAACACCAGTTTCAATTTATGTCCGTTTAATCTCATTAATGCTATGCTCTGTGTTCTGCAACTCCTTCAAAATCCTTGTTCGCAACTCGTACATGGAAGGTGCATTCAACCATCTCCCATACAACCCTATAGACCGCAACATATTGAATTAGGCCGGCGATGTCAAAACATTAAATGGTATGACATTCTAAAAAAAAATCTGCCAGTATCCTTGCAAACCTGCCATCAACCCTCTCTGGTACCAGCCGCAGGCTTCATCTGTGCTTGTCCTCTATCCTCTCCTAGAGTAGTCATATACTGGTCCATAGGATCCCGTGCACCTCTATTATGTATAGTGGAGGAAGAGCCATTTTACTATCGCTCCCAAAGTAAGCATCATATTCGACCCTTTCATCAAATTGCTCATGTTGTAAATGTTTGGCCGTCATACTCTTTTTCATATAAGCTGTAATTTCCTCCTTCACGTTATCTGGAACATTTGCACAAGGTGTTACATTCTTATGTGAGCCGGATAAGTGTTCCTTCATGCGAGTTACTCCTCCCTTCACCAACCACCTTATTACAAAAATTGCATTTTAAATACACATACGTCTTCTCGCTGCCTCCTACATCAACTTGTACATTGTGTTTCCAAGAAGGGCCACACCGCAATGACGTATTTGTTTTTTTCTTGCCCCTAACCATGTTTCCTAATACACAAATGCAAAAACATACAAAAAATCTCAAAAAATAGAAAACTCTAGATTTTCTATAACTTGAAAAAACTTTCCTTGAACTAAAAAAATACCTATAACCAATAATAGAGTGCTTGTAGAGGGCGGTCGAACCCTTCTTGCTCACCAGCGTGAGGTGTCGCCAGCGGGAGAGGCGGCTGAAAGCCAACCCGAGCGGAGCCGAGCAGGACGTTCGCGAACAGAAGAGGCTTGCGGGAGAATTTCTTTCGGGTAGGCTTAGAATCAAATGGAAGATAGAAGAAAGACTTAATTTTAAGGAGCTGGGACCGGGTTTGAAGAGGTGTGCACCTCACCTCTAATTGCACAATAGCGCATTAGAGGCGCGCCTCTAATTGCGCAATTTTAAACTATGGGATGAGAAAAGTGGAGGGTTGCCTTAGGTAGTCGACAAGCAGCGTAAAATTTATCGAATAATTATGACATTAATCCTTTAATACATTATGTTAATGCTAGGCATTCCCTAAAACGACAAAATGTATGACCTGGATATAGTAAGAATTGTGCAAGTACTGCTGCATTGGCGCCCAGATGCATTATTAAATAGGCAAGGATTCTTTATGGATGGATGTGGGCAAAGAAGCTAGTCCATGAAATTAAAATTAGTTTAAGATCATGGAATGTATGCTCCCTTATAGGCAAATTAATGGAATTAATTGATATTATGATTCATAAGAAGATAAATGTTTTATGCATTCAAGAGACTAAATGGAGGGGAGAGAAGGCTAAGAAGATTGATAGTTTAGGATTTAAACTTTAGTATTCTAGTAGGATTCATACTAGAAATGATGTATGTGTGATTATAGATAAGAATTTAAAAGATAATGTTGTAAAAATTGATAGAATTGGAGATAGAATTATAAGTTTGAAGGTTATTGTCTGATGTAGGCAAGGAGGGGGGGTCAAATCGTCAAATCAAACCCAAAAATATTTGGTTTTTGACTTCCCTTGAGCTTACTAGCTCAATAAAATTTGAGCTAGAATTTAGCTCATTTATGAGCTGGTTTTTAGTTCATTTATTGAACTAAATGTTAGCTCATTATTAGCTAGGTTTTAGCTCATTAGTTATCTTAATTATGTAATTTTTATTTATAGTTTTTATGTCTTAAGTGTAAGTTTGTCTTTTGGGATTCCAAAATGGCTTTTGGAATCCCTAGGATAGTTGTTTCCCGTGCCTTGGCTTTCACAGGTTGGCTGTTTCCGTGCCTTGGCTCCTTGGTTCTCACGGTGGGCTGCTGATTTTCCGACCTGGGGGCCTTTCCGTGTCTGTTGGCGCCTCGGTTCTGTGCGGGCCTCTTTGGTTCTCGTGGCTGCTTCTTCGGTTTTCTGGCTGGGTTCTTTTTCCGTGAAAAGCTGGGGGCTTTTTCGTGGTTTGTGGTGCTTGAATTCCTGTGGGAATTCAATTTAGTGACTGTTTGTATTCCATTTTCATACCTATATATATGAGGGGTTTTGTAATGTTTTAAAAAGAGATATATGAATTTTTGGAAAAGAAATTCTTGGGATTTTCTTGGAGGAGCTTGCGAGCTTTGTCCACCTTCTTCTTCCACCTCTTTGAGAAGACTTGCGTGTTCTTCTCCACCTTTCTTCTCGGGCTTTTAATCTTTTACGTCTCTCCGCAAGTGCCACCCCACCTGTATCCTTCTTCTCTTGGAAAACAAGTTTAGGGTGTCTTGTTTTAAGTCATTTTAATTGTAATAGTTTTAGTTTTGTTTGAATCAAGTTAGTTTGTAAGTCTTTATTTTAAAAGTAGTTTAAAAGTGTCTTCTTATCTGAAATGTAAGAATTTGTTCTCTCTTTTTTGTGACCAGAGATTTGGGGTGTCTTGGCTCCCCCACCCCCCGGATTTTTGGTCGCATCATTTTTGGTATCAGAGCAAGTTAGGAAGTCCTAGGTTTTGGTTTGTCAAAGTCAAGTCTTGTTGAGAGAGTCTTGTAAGTTTTGCAAGTCTAGTGAGTCTAAGTTTTTTAGGTTGAATCTTTCTTTGAATCTTGTTTGTTGAGTCTTTCTTTTAAATAAAAAAAATGAAAAAAGACAAAAAGATGGCTTCATTCAAGGAGGAAATCAATTCAGATAATCCTGATGTCCCTCTTTCGTTGGACAGATGGATTCATACATAAGGTGCTTCAACTGATCCACTTCAAGACCGTTTATACAAGCTTCAATATCACATGTTCTTATGTGATCAGAAATTCGAGAAGTGGAAAACATATCTACAAAGACAGTTCGAGAAAAAGCAAGAAGACATTTTGAAAAAGTTTGAAGAAAAGATCAAAGAGTTGGATGCTCCGTCTTCACCCCCTCAGAAGAAATCAAAAGCTAACTCATCGGGAGATGAGTTCTCAAGAAGGGGAGTCTGATGTAGGCAAGGGGGGGGAGGTCAAATCAAACCCAAAAATATTTGGTTTTTGACTTCCCTTGAGCTTACTAGCTCAATAAAATTTAAGCTGGAATTTAGCTCATTTATAAGCTGGTTTTTAGTTCATTTATTGAACTAAAGGTTAGCTCATTATTAGCTAGGTTTTAGCTCATTAGTTATCTTAATTATGTAATTTTTATTTATAGTTTTTATGTCTTAAATGTAAGTTTGTCCCTTGGGATTCCAAAATGGCTTTTGGAATCCCTAGGATAGTTGTTTCCCGTGCCTTGGCTTCCACGGGTTGGATGTTTCCGTGCCTTGGCTCCTTGGTTCCCACGGTGGGCTGCTGGTTTTTCGAGCTGGGGGCTTTTCCGTGTCTATTGGTGCCTCGGTTCTGTGCGGGCCTCTTTGGTTCCCGTGGCTGCTTCTTCGGTTCCTTGGCTGGGCTGTTTTTCCGTGAAAAGCTGGGGGCTTTTTCGTGGTTTGTGGTGCTTGGATTTCTGTGGGAATTCAATTTAGTGGCTGTTTGTATTCCCCTTTCATACCTATATATATATATGAATTTTTGGAAAAGAAATCCTTGGGATTTTCTTGGAGGAGCTTGCGAGCTTTGTCCGCCTTCTTCTTCCACCTCTTTGAGGAGACTTGCGAGTTCTTCTCCACCTTTCTTCTCGGGCTGCTAATCTCTTTCGTCTCTCCGCAAGTGACCACCCCACCTGTATCCTTCTTCTCTTGGAAAGCAAGTTTAGGGTGTCTTGTTTGTAAGTCGTTGTAATTGTAAAAGTCTTAGTTTTGTTTGAATCAAGTTAGTTTGTAACTCTTTATTTTAAAACTAGTTTAAAAGTGTCTTCTTATCTGAAATGTAAGAATTTGTTCTCTCTTTTTTGTGACCAGAGATTTGGGGTGTCTTGGGTCCCCCACCCCCCGGATTTTTGGTTGCATCATTGTTGATGATAAGACTATTAATTTTATAAATACTTATGCTCCTCAAGTAGGTTTGGATATGTGCTCAAAATTAAAATTTTGAAATGAATTTGAAGAATTAATACAAAAGATACCTCTTGAAGAAAGAATTTTTATTGTGAGAGATTTAAATGTGCATGTTGGTAGAGAGGTAGATGATTTTAAAAGTATTTATGGTGACTATGAGTTTGGAGCAACTAATGAAGGTAGTAAGACTTTATTAGATTTTGCTCTAGCTTATGATTTTGTTATTGCTAATACCTTATTTAAGGCTTGATTAGAAAATATTAGAAATGATCTTTTTCTATTAGATTTAAATGATAATTTGATTTTTAACAGGACACAATGGTGAAAAAGAATTCATGTAGCCGATCCCACGTAGTGGGACAAAGGCTTGATGTTATTTTTGTTGTAATATCTTATTTAAGAATAGAGATGAGCATCTCATCACTTATAAGAATGGATATAGTAAAGCTCATATTGATTATTTTCTTGTAAGAAAAATAGATCGTTTAGATTGTAGAGATTGTAAAGTTATTCCGAATGAAAGTCTATACACCCAACACTGCTTATTAGTTTTTGACTTTAAGATGAAGGGATCAGAGTATGAAAAATATAGCAAATCATTGTTCAAGAATTAGATGATGACATTTTAAGAACTCTAACAAAAATATCTTTGGGAGTAAGATTCACGATCTTAAGATTTTGTCGGTTTATGAGGAAGTTAATGTTATGTGGGAAAAAGTAGTTTGTAATATTAAGAATGTTGCAACGGATGTGCTTGAAGTATCAGAAGGAAAAACTTATAATAGTAAAAATAGTTGGTGGTGAAATTTAAATGTGCAAGAAAAGATTAAAAATAAGAAGCTCTATTATAAAAGTTGGTTTAGATATAAAAATCTAAAAATTTGAAAAGATATAGTTGCCTGTAAGGAGTCTAAGAAAACATTATTCGATGCAATGACTTTAGCTTTTAATGATTTATATAATAAATTAAATACTAAACAAGGCGAAATATATTTGTATAAGCTAACCAAACAAAGAGATAGGAGTATTAAGGATTTAGTTCAAGTGAAGTGCATTAAGGATGAAGATCAAAAAGTACTTTTTTAAGAAGAGGATATTAAAAAAGGTGGATGAGATATTTTGCTAAGCTTTTCAATGAAGATCGTGATAATACAATTGACTTTAGTGACATTAAAAATATAAATGAAAATAAAGATATTTGTTTTTATCTGCATATTACAAAAACTGAAGTTAGAGAGGTTTTAAAGAAAATGAAGTATGGGAAAATTGTTGGACCTGATGATATTCCAATAAAGGTGTGGAAATACTTAGGAGATGAAAGAATTTATTGGCTTACTATACTTTTTAATATTTTTTTGAAGACTAAAAAGATGTTAGATATGTGGAGAATGAGTGTATTTATTCCTATATTTAAGAATAAAGGTGATGCACAAGATTGTGTAAATTATAGAGGAATTAAGTTGATGTGTCATACTTTAAAATTATAGGAGAGAGTTATGGAGCATAGGTTAGGACGTGATACTAATGATTCTCAAAATCAATTTGGTTTCATGCCGGATAGATCTACTCTGGAAGCCATACATTTATTGAGATGTTTGATGGAGAAGTATAGAGAGAAAAAGGAAGATCTTCATATGATATTTATTGATTTAGAGAAATCATATGATAAAGTTCCAAGAGAAGTGCTATGGAGAGTTTTAAAAAAGAAAGGGATTAAAAATGCTTATATTTAAGTTATTAGGGACATGTATGTTGGAGCTGTTACTTGTGTTCAAACACAAGGTGGTTTGACCAAAGTATTTTCCAATCTCAGTTGGATTACATCAAGGTTCAGCCTTAAACCCATATCTTTTTGCTTTAGTCATGGATGTTCTTACTAGAGATTTGTAAGAGGTTGTACCTTGGTGTATGCTTTTTTGCTGACGATATTCTTCTTGTTGATAAGATTAAAGAGGGAGTTTGAAGGTAAACTTGATTTATGAAGGTCAAGCTTAGAGTCTAAAGGTTTTTGTTTGAGTAGATGTAAAACCGAATACATGGAGTGTAATTTTGTAGTAATAGATCTAGTTTGGGGTTTGTGACTTTGAGCGATCAAGTTATTATTAAGAGTGCACGTTTTAGATATCTTGGGTCTGTTGTTCAGAGTGATGGCGAAATAGATGGGGATATTATTAGTAGAATTCAAGTTAGGTGGATGAAGTGGAGGAATGCATCAGGCTTGTTGTGTGATAGAAAAGTACCACTCAAACTTAAGGAAAAATTCTATAAGATGGTGGTTAGACCTGCAATGCTTTTTGGTGCAAAATGTTGGCCATTAAAATAAGTGTTGCAGAGATGAGGATGCTCAGGTGGATGAGTGGCTTTACTCTTTGAGACATGATACGAAATGAGCATATACGTGAAAAGATTGGAGTAGCTTTAGTGGTAGATAAGATTAGAGAGAGTCGTTTAGATGGTTTGGTAACATAAAACGGCGGCCTTCGATGACCCGGTTAGGAGATTAGATGTATTTGATTTAGCCTATGCTAACAAAGGTAGAGGTAGACCTAAAAAGATTTGGTTAAAAAATATTAGAAATGACCTTTCTTTATTAGATTTAACTGAGGATTTGACTCTTAAGCAGACACTGTGAAGAAAAAAGGATTCATGTAGCCGACCCCACATAGTGGAATAAAGGCCTGATGATGATGATGATGATGATGATGATGTTATATATTTCTTGTATAAAATGATGACTGCCATTTTCTTTGAGGTATTTGACCTTCAAGGTCTATGACTCTTATGCCCCGCCCGACTAATAAAGTGAAGTCTCAAAATTCATTCCTTGTTGTTTAAATTATATGTTTGAGAAGCATTGGTGTAATTTTATATTCAAAGTTTAAAATTCATAATTTATTATTATTCTGATAGGTAATTTCTGTTGCAGAGTTTGATCAATTATCAGTGGTTGGAAGATTGCTTGAAGTCAGGAGAAAAATTGCCCGATGATTCATATACTATAATATCAGCATCTAAAGAGCATGCCAAATTAGCTCAGTTATTGGAAATGAATCAGCCTAAATCAATTGATCCAAGTTTCCGTGATAATGATTTATCACCTAGCAAAAGGAACAAAATCTTGGCTGATGGTTTGAAGGCTACAGATGATTCTAGCAGTGTTGAGGATAGCTTGATAGCTATTTCTTCCCAGGAAGAGTCGGGTGAATTTCTTAGGGGTGAAGTGGTAACAAATGAAAGACAACTCAACCCTCAAAGTTGCTCGGATGATGTCTCCAATCCTCTTGATCGTCATACTGATGTTCCTGAAGAATCAAAAGAAGTGCGTCCCCATCCAATAAATTTCCAAATAAAATTATTTATTGCACCTATTTGATTGGCCCCTCAGAAATCCATGAAGTTAGAAGAGGAGTTTTTTTTTTTTTTTTTTTGAGCTTGATCGTTTTATATTTGTGAAATGTTTTTCATAGGTTATTAGAGGACATTTAGATAAACCTTAGATATATGATCATCTTCATAATGAATTTTATAGGTAGTTGCATGGCGTATAGACGATCCTTCTTATGTGGTCATCCGTTTTTAGATGTTTTTGGCAGTTTATTCGCATCTTTTGGACCTCTGTATTATCATACAAAAGTATAGAGAATCACCAATTTTTTTGAGGTGAAAAGCAGTTGGGATGATAGATAAAGGATATATTGTTAGGAATCATTATTAGCAGCACATTTTGCTACCGCATGCATTTAGTTTTCAGCTACAGGAGTTATTGTTGTAAAACAGCATTTAGTTTTTTGTTGATTTTATTTGCAGCATCATAAGAGTTTTACTTTCTATGGAATTGTTCCATTCTTACGTGCATAATTTATTTGTTGACGATATGGATGCCTTTTGTTTATTCTTAGATTTAACATAGATCAACTATTTCTATCTGTTTCTTTTCAGCTATCTCCGCTGTACAGTCCACCTGATCTAAATAAGGACATTACTGAGATATTTGGGAAGCTTATTAACATTTATAGAGGTATGCATGCGAAAAATTTGTTCCATTTTCATTTTAGAGGACTAAAATGGTGCCTTGACTCTTTATGAAAGATCAAAATGATTTCTTAACTCCTTAAAGAGGAACCAAAATAGTTTCTCCCTCTTCCATTTTGATCATTTTCTCTTTTCATTTAGTTTATTTATTTTTTACTTTTCTGCCAACATCTTCCATTTACATATTTGTTTTTTGTTTATTCTTTTGCATTGATGGTCCAAAGCATTAGGCGATGATCGCAGGTCATTCAGTTATCAGAAAGCCATTCCAGTGATAGAGAAAATACCTTTTAAAATTGATAATGTTGATCAAGTCAAACATCTTCCTGCTATTGGGAGGTCATTGCAAGATCATGTAAAGTCAATGTTTTAGAGGACTGAATTTCTTGAAATATATATTATCCAGCCTATTTACTTACTTCCTTGCAGATTCAGGAGATTGTGAATACTGGAAAGTTATCTAAATTGGAGCACTTTGAGAAAGATGAAAAGGTAAAAATAGACGAGGATCTTGTTTTCCATCTCTCTATAGTTAACCTCATAGATGTGATTTGAATGAGGTATTCACAACATTGCTTTCCCTCCGAAATGTCAACGTCTTGTCAAAACTCCATCTAATTTGGCATCTTGAGTTGGTTTACATGCTGAAAAATTATTAATTGGGTATTTTTCCTGAATTTGGATTTTAAGATGTAACTTTTTTTTTTCTCACAATAGAGCGAGTAATGATGGTCATCAATTGTTTAATTATGATGAATTGCTCTTTTGGATTGCTAACTTTTGATCTTATGGTTTTGGAATTATACCTACTTCTCGATGCATTACTTGAGCGCTTTAATGGAAATAAAGGATACTAATTTATTGTCACGCGGCATTTTAACCCCCTTTCCAACAACTATGAGGCGTAATAGAGGTAGACAATCTAGTTGGATTCATTTCCCATAAACACCTATCCTAACTTTACTAATTGGGACTTAGTGAAAAATAGTCTAGCTAGATCATCACAAAATGTATATCATCCTTCGATAGATTAATCATACTCATTGATATGGAAGCATGCATAATTCAAATCATTAAATAAGGAACTTCAAAATTTCAACCCCTTTTATCAATTGGACAGAAGATACTATCAAAGGGATAAATTGTTAAAGAGTTGGAAGCTAAGTCACCAGACTGGAATGGGCCTATAGCAGATGGATTCTAAACTCAGTACTCAGGACGAGGAAGATTATGATTATATCATTGTTGTGGAACTTGTAGCCACAAGATGCTACATGTTCCTCATTATTGCTTGGGAGATTTAGGAAGCTGTTTGTGAAAATTACTCCAAGATGCAAGTTGTTGTCCAAATCTATGAAATCAAGATGAGGAATATTAACTATAAAACATGTACTCATTTTGTTAAAAAATAATAGTCTGATATAGAGTTTTTTCATGAATGGTTCACTATCACAACATAAAGTTTTACTATAATTGTGATACTAAAATGCTTAAGAAGTTTATAGAATGTGAAAAAATCTTTTTTTTTTCTGGCTCTCTTTTTACAATATAGTACACTTCTCCATAAGCTATGATTCTAGAGAACCCTTGCTCCATGGTGTGCCATGCCATTTTGCATTGACAGCTGTGATTTAGTACTTGCATTGGCATGTTTTCCACAACGTAAAATTATGATATGCTAGGTTTTGGAGAATACAAACAACAAAAAAGACTTCGTAAATGAAGCCTTAGTTTGCAAGCTTTTTATTTTTATTTAAATTAGTTTGCTTTATCATGGCAATGCATATCAACTTTACCCCTATGATTAATTAGACCCAACAGATTAAGTTCCTTTTTTTGTTTCTAGGTATAAGAAGACTTTTCACTTTGTTGCCTTACCAAAGTTTGGGCTTTGTGCATTACTAAAAATTTCAGGGAAGAATAAGCACCGGCTCAGTTTTTTTGATTGGAGAGTCTCTCGTGGAAGTATGCTAGTAGGCTCTAAAAATCCTGACCCAATTCTTTTGATATATATTTTTTAGAATATAGATTAAATATCATATAATGTACCACTCGAAAAATTTATCCGCATGCAATGACTTTATGATGCTGTTCAAGATCACTCTTAGTAGTAAAGCTCCTGTGATTGATAGTTTTTTTTTTCTCTCAATCAGTTGAGAGAATTTTTGATTAAGTCTAGTTTTATAATATTTTGTGTTTTGCTTTAGTAGTAGCATATATTACTATTTGCTCAGAGTGGGTGGTGAGGAAATGACTATAAATCCTATCACAGTCTTCTTATTTTGTTATCTAAGGTTGTCATGGGCCTTGGTTGATTTGGTCAGCGAAGGTAATCAACTTGATTTGATCAAATGATTCTTGTAAGAAACTATGGGTTGTATTTTTCCACTCGTAGACCTAAAGAAAATTTATGCAGAAGATGCAAATTTTAATATGATCGTGGCTAATAGTGGACTTCATACCCTATTGAGTGTGCCTAATGGCTTACGAATCGGAAGCTCATACATTTGAAAATCTAGGTTTATGTTGTAATTTTAGTATGGTGAAGCCGTTGCAATCAAGCTAACCTTCTAGTTAAAGAGGCACATGTTACCTTCTTACGAGGGTGAGATTTTTGAGTTTGAATTTACTGATATGCTTAATATGATATTAACTCCCTATGTGCATTATTAGACTTAAATTTATTATCTCTGAGGAACTAGTGCAAATGATGGATTGATGGCTACTCTAAGCATTATGTGGCCTATTATATATATATATATATATATATATATACACGCGCACGCGCCCATATTAATATTTTATAAGGTGGCTTTGATTTTGTTTCAATTTTTTGCACCTCTTTAAGTCACAACAAATTGATTTAATAAGTCACCACGAATTGATTTACCATGATCTTGATTTAGGAAAACACCTTCAGTCTTTATGCTCGTTATGAGCTGTTACTTGAGCAACTCTTCTTCTTCCTCCTTGGATAGAACTCCCGCTTGCCAATTGCAATAATCCCTAGCCTCCAACTGATATGGCATTCCTGCAGAAGCCCTTCCAGCTTCCAGCCACCAAGGACATGAATATTCTACAACCCTTTGTCATCTTCAGCATCCTAGCCTCCTCAGATTCAGCAATTGACGTGAGACTCCTGCAACATCTAACACCTTGGCAAGATATGGAAACCTCCTCCGTTGTCTTTCACCAGTACCTCCAACTGCCTTTTGCAGGGATGAGATCTAGAAAATGAGAATTTCTGGAAAAGGAAACGGAACTCTAGGTAGAGAAGAGCTTAAGGTGGAAAATAATTGTATCCAATACAAGAGGGAGGATTGTATTTATAGCCATGCTGGTAAATTTTTAAAAGAAAATTAATAAATCATATATCCTAGGTGCTTCAGGAAATCGCAATGGTTTCACTTTAATTTCTATTTGAAGACAATTGTACCGGAGGACCTTATCGACTTTGCTTGCTTTCTTGTAAAAGAATAATAGGAATGAATGAGTTTATATATATATATTAGTATTATTCTAATAATAGATTATGCCTTAAAGATTTAGGGAAGGTACAATGGTTGAGACTTAGATCCTGCCTTATAGGCAGGATAATGTGATTACTCATTTACTTCAATTTTTAATATGATAGTTATTATGCTTTGGAGCCTTGACTTTGATCATTTACTTGCCTGCAGAGGATCAGATTTAAATGAGCCTTTCGGTTTTTCCTGCAGTCATCCGTTCTCTTATAATTTTGGAGAATTTGTGGCAAGATATGTACATTTTTTGAATGAGAAAATGAGGTTCTATGCACCTCAAAATAAGTGCGACTCAAAATAATTTTTAATTTTTTTCTTTTTTCTTTCTTTTGTCATTTTTTTTATTTTTTTGAAAAAAAAAATTGAAATATTAAGAGCATTCCTCAACCTCCTGATTTGCTCCATCACATTTGCATTCTATGTTTTGAGATGTTTGAGAATAGTTTTGCATGCTTTTGTAAGCGACTTGCACGCTGAAAGCAAAGTGTTTTGGCTCCAACCTGTCCTGAAGAGTATGGACAATACTTCGGAGTTACTATTATTTTAATCTTTAGATCTTTGTTGGCAACGACATTTTACTAGTAATTGCCTATGGGTTTATATTTTGACTCCTTAGCATGCTTATTATGATGCACTGCTTTTTATGCTTTTCTCTCTCTTTCAAGAATATGTGAGTCAATTGATGCCACTTAGATTTTTTTTTTTTTCCATTTAGTCGATAGAATGGTTTCTTTGCAAGTCTCCCTTTGGATTTAAATTGTCGGCTATAGTTACAGAAGAATCTAAGACCAAGTGAATATGAGTGTTGTTGACTATGGATTGGAAAACTGTAGTGGTTATTGGTGCGGTATAAAAGAAGGATAGAAACAAATTTGCAATGATGAACGCAATGACTATAAAAAAGTAGGAGTTAAGGAAGGAAATGCAATATGAATTTTGCTGGATTTCAGTAATACAACTATGAAGCTTTCATCTATGGGAAAACAAGGAAAAGAAAAGCCTAAAGTTCCGATGCAATGGCAAGAATTGGAGAATTGGTTGATGTTTAACTCTAGCATTTGTGGAGAATTTATATAATCTTAGGAAACCTTTATAATAAGAAATATACAAAAGCAGGGACTGAAAAATAATTCACAACAGGACAATCCATATATGTTTCATTTACAACAGGGTAGCACACATGGATCATGGATTGGTGAGGTGGCGTTAAGGATCCCATTGATCCACTAGGTGGCAAGAAGGAGAATAGGTTGTGGGTCTAGGAGCTAGAGATGGAGACGGAGTCCTGAGGCCAGCTTGGGCGGAATCCATAGCTAGCAGGGGTGGAACTTGGGGGCGGAATCTGCGGCCAGCACGGGGTTGGATGTCAGGGGCGTTTTATTTTCTCTATTTTTATTATCAAGTCACTATATTTGATCTACAGATTGTTCGAAGATTCTTGAGTAATTTGTTCTTCCTGTCAATATTTTGTAGATGTTAGCTGTCAAAACATTGGTCTATGATTTCAGTCATGGCATATAATCATTTCTAGTTGAGTTCCTTCTTTCGCAGTTAAAAAGGAACTAAACAATAAAATATGGTACTCAGAATTATTCTGCATATATATATATATATATATATAGTTAAGGACTTAGGACTTTGATAGCAAAGCTTTTGTAAATTGTGGGAGCGTCCGTTGTCCATTATGCCAAACCACCAATCAGCTGGAGAGTAATGAATTTTTTTTCAATATTATATAACAAATCAGTCTTAATTTTTTTGTAAATGAATGTTAACCTGGGAGAGTCGGTAGTTTTTTCTTTTGTCCGTCTTACAAAACTGGAGGATACCAAAAGTCAATTCACCGCCTAATGTATAAAATTAATTCATTACTGATTTATCTTGCATTCAGCTACACTTGAGATAATTTTCCAATACAATGATAAAGTACCGTATCAGCTGATTTGCTTTATCCTTGGCAAAATATCAAGTTATTGAAGCAATTATTCAGGAATTTAATAAAATGTCCTGCTGGCATGCTAGAGGCCGATAGTAGATTGTTTTTTACACTTTCCATCTTCCTATGCAATCATTTTAAGAATTTGATTCATACTTATCACTGTTGATTGGAAGCTATTGCAGCAGATGGCCTCTTTTGCATGCCTAGTCAATTGCTTCGTATATATATAGCCATTGGGGACTTCTTCTACTCGTCATTCAGACAATCATAAGACGCTTTAGATAAAGGAACCAGCTTATTTTTAACAGTGTTCTATACCACTATAGCTGTTCTCAACAGAATGATTTTAGCTTAACGTAGTTTAATGTTGAGATTGGCTGCATTTGGCCTCTTAACCTCTTTGATGCAAAGGTTGATCCCAAGAAAGTAAGTTCCTACACATAGTAAACAATGTTTCTTCGCAATATTCCAATCGTTGATGAAGACGTTTTAAAGTGTACGGAAAAGGCTCTTTGTGGGCTCCGAAAATTCGGGCCTCTGCTTCCAACTCGCTTTTTATACGGCGAGGGAGTTTTAATCTGATAAGTTCAGAGGGTAAATGTTTGGACAAGGCTAGAATGGGTTTGTAGATAAGACACCTACCCAGAGATTTCGCCCTCAGTTTGCCGAGGACTTATGATCTGAGTTCTGATTTCCTATAGGCGCAAGCCCCTTATAGGTTAATTACCCGCTCCCGATCACGAGAGAGAACTTTCGATTAAGGCTAGTCCGTCAATCAGATACGTATAGAAACACGTGTTAATCTGGCACCTTATAGTAGCAGGATTGGGTTTAATGCGAAATTGGAAAATTGTAGTTTAGCATTTGGTATTTTGGAAAGGTTTCAAAATTTGGAAAATAATTGGGAGATTTGGAGGACTTTGAGAAAAATTGATATTTAAAAATAGAAATTTCAAGCCCATCGTATAAGCTCAAAGCGAGATCGGTGGAGAGGAGATGGATGATGGACACCGATCCAAGGATCCCCATGGGTTCCGTGCATCCCGGCGCGCATCATGGTCCCTGTTTACTTAGTCACGGGCGAGGTAAGTCGAACCCAACGGCTGACAAGAAGAATCCCTTGTCCGGCAGCCATAGGTTGCTTTCGTCCAAGGGGACCTTGGTAGAACCGGGGTTGAATGTTTGTCTAAGGGGACAAATTTTGAATCCACCTTAGCTAACAGAGGGCTTTGTTGCCCTAGTACGATCATATCCTATGAATTCATATCTCAGGATTAACGCCATAAGGAGCCGTATTGCTCAGCCATAACCGGCTATCTGTGTATGCCAGTTTGGCGGCAAAATCTCACTCCGTTCAGAGGGCCGCCGAGTCATAACCGTTTTACCTGCAGGCCACTTTTGCGGCGGAAACTGCCGGTTAGGAGGACACGCTTACCACGTCACTTACTGGCAAGAGATTGTTTGAGGAGATGGATTCTAGGTGATATTATTCGACTAGGCATTTGGCTCTTTGTGAGCTGAAGTTATATTTGAATTTCGTCCACACCCGACAGACTGTTGCAAAGGGTGGATGGATTTTGCTTTAAGTACGGATGTGGTGTATTTCAATTTTTAAATATTTTTGGAATTTTGAGAATTTTTGATATTTTTGTGGAGGTTTTTGTGATTTTTGGGTGGAGCTGTTTGTCAGTACTTGGTATGGACATCATTGGGTGGAATTTGAAAATATTTGTAAACCCCCTCCGGTTGAGATATTAACCAATCAATACGGCCATTAATCGGAGTGTTCGGGGTCCATTTCTCCTCTATTGGATTGGAACCTTGTCAACTCTATCGGGCTATTGTCGACAGATGATCGGGGTTTCTGTAAGGCTTTTTGCCCTTGTAAGGAATTCTTTTGGATAAAGGCTTTGGAGCTCTGATATGGAATGTATTAAAACAAATAATACTGGTATCTCAACCGTGGTATTTGTTGAAAGTTTGGAACCTTGTCGGACTCGCCTATTGATCGATCCGGAGATAGAAGGATGTGGGTTCGAACAAGAATTTCACTTGATCAGCGCCGCGCAGCATCCCTAGTACGTTCCACGTGTTGATACAATAACACGTCGCCGGGGCCCTGTGCGGGGTTAGGATTGTAATTTTACCCGCTTTTGTGTGTACCTATGTGTATACCAAATTACAGTGCACGTGCGGGGGTATTTTTGGATAGACGCCTTCCGTCTGCTTGTAGCCCGCGAGGTTGCAGATCCGGTGGCGTGGCGTTGTTAGATTGTCTTGAATTGACACCTCCTTTCTCAAATCACGCGGGGATTGATTCCTTTTTGGACGTTTCGAAGTTCCGTTGGCTTTGAAGAGGACTCCCTTTGCAGATCAATCAATGTAGTGGACTATGTTATTTTCTGATAATTTTGTGGTACGCAGAACTGTTTTCCCTCTTGAATTTAGGGATTTTGGATCACCGAGAAGTTTAGCTCGGCAATATGTTCAAACATCTCTTCCATTCTGCAAGAGGTGTTTTCTTTTTCGTACATCGAGGCTATCTTTGTACCCCCGATCCGTGCTTGTAGATCTTAATCAACGCGTTGTTGTAGATGACGCGACACTTGTGCCCACGGTGGTTCGTATTTGTCTGTGAGGGATTCCGTTGTGTTTTACTACAAGCTCTAGGAATGTTCGTCAAGAAGAAGCGCATTGTTTTTGCATGCATAGTCCACCACCCTTTCAACCAATCTCGGGTGGGTTGATGATTGTATTTATTTTGTAGAGGACACGGGTCTTTGATTGGCTGGTCTCCAGTATGCCATCTCATCAACAGGCATATGTGTTTGAGACCGTTATAGGAATTTGTTGTAAGTTTTTTTCATGAGGCATTGGGATTTCATTCTCCCACTTATAGGCTTGTTGTTAATTTAGAGAACTGTGGCCAATTTAGAACTATGATTTGTTCATATCATTCAAAGCCCTGGTCCTAATGTATTTCATAAGACTCGAGTTCAAGGTCCATCCTATGCTTAGTCTTGTATGTCGTTATCCGGTTCAACTCTTGGCATCCCATTCAAACTCAAGTCCCTATTTCGGATCCGGCTTGAGTTCAGTTTGGCGATTTCTTGATGCTTGTATAGTTCGAGTTCTAAGTACAAGTTCCAATGTGCTTGTTTAGAATCCTTCGAAGTTCTTTTGAAGTTCAAATTGATTTGATTTTTGGTTCCAAATTTGATTTTTAATTTTATTTGGGATTCTGATCTTTAGAAATTAATTTAATGTTTGGTTCAGGTCCTCTGCTCGTGTTCAATCAAGTTTGACGGTCCAGCAAAGTCACAGTTCATTTGAGTCCACATTTTTTGTTCTTTTGAGTTCAATCAGGTCTAGGTACGAGTCTCATTGGATGTGCAAATCAAGTCTCAAGTACGGTCCGTCTTCACGCCGAAATTTCGTGGCAGCCTCCCGGCGTCTCCCGTTTAGGGAAAACTAATGAGAAAACTTGGGCCTTCCGCCACACGCGCAATAAAGGCGTATGGTAGGTGTCCTCTTGCGAGGGCACCGCGGCCTGTGATATTTCTCCCACCACGCGCAAATAAAGGCGTGTATGGGGCTCTGACGTACTGTTTAAAAGGACAATTTGCTTCCCCCCGCTGCGG